>NC_058134.1:262273555-262298145 GCF_016433145.1 Gracilinanus agilis | reverse complement strand
AAGCACATGAGAAAGTGTTCTAAATCTCTAATAATTAGAGAAATGCAAATCAAAACAACTCTGAGGTATCACCTCACACCTAGCAGATTGGCTAAAATGAAAGAAGGGGAGAGTAATTAATGTTGGAGGGGATTTGGCAAAATCGGGACATTGATGCATTGCTGGTGGAGTTGTGAAATGATCCGGCCATTCTGGCTGGCAATTTGGAACTATGCCCAAAGGGCTATAAAAGAATGCCTGCCCTTTGATCCATCCATACCATTGCTGGGTTTGTACCCCAAAGAGATCATAGATAAACAGACTTGTATGAAAATATTTATAGCTGTGCTTTTTGTAGTGGCAAAAAACTGGAAAATGAGGGGATGTCCTTCAACTGGGGAATGGCTGAACAAATTGTGGTATATGCGGGTGATGGAATACTATTGTGCTAAAAGGAATAATAAACTGGAGGAATTCCATGCAAATTGTAGAGACCTCCAGGAAGTGATGCAGAGTGAAAGGAGCAGAGCCAGAAGAACATTGTACACAGAGACTGATATACTATGGTAAAACCAAATGTAATGGGCTCCTGTACCAGCAGCACTGCATTGACACAAGACAGCTCTCAGGGATTTATGGTAAAGATGCTACCCGCATTCAGAGGAAGGACTGTAGGGGAGGAAACATATAAGATAAACAATTGCTTGAATGCATGGGCTGAGGCAGACTTGAATGGGAAATAGACCCAGAACAAGGACACATGTTACAACCAGTGGAAATGTGCGTTGGCCATGGGTGGGGGGAAAGCGGGGGGTGAAGGGGAAAGTAGGGGCATAAAGTATGTAAACAGATTAAAAACGAATATTAATAAATGTCTAATAAAAAAATGGATCCATAAAAAAAAAGAAATACTGAGGGAAACAACAAATAAAGGAAATATTTATAACAATAAAAAAAAAGTATAGTCCAGCTCCTCCATCTTACCTCCTATAAATAGAGGAGGATAACCTATATTAACTTGGAGGGAAAAGACAGAACTACTAAAGTAGTCAGAAAACACAAATCTTTAATCAGTAAAGGGATAGGTCCAATAATTAGCTGCTATCACAGAGTCCAGGGCCATAAACTATCAGGGCCTACACCCTGAAACTCTGGGAACTTATGCAAGTATGCCTGGGAGAATGCAAGAAGGTAGATATTTCTCTGAAGAACAATAGAACTTTGGCAACTTATATGCCCTACATACCTTTTGGGGAACTAAGGACAGGGAAGTATGATTGATTGACATTAACACAGTTGCAAGGAAAAGAAAGACCCAGACTACTCTGACAGAATGCAAAGAGGCTTGGGAAAGAAACCATATCCCAAGGCTGGAATATCAAAGAGTGGTCTACTTATAATAGATACTAAAAGAATGGTCTCTGCACAGGTGTTGGTCTTCTTGGGAATGGGAAACTTCTAAGACTAAAAGGGTACTTAAAATTTGATTAGACCTGCTAGCTCCACAAAAACTGGGATTTTGAAGTACTTTAAATTCTATTGTTCAGTCTGAAACTGATGAGTCAGAGACCTTCCTCAAGGTGAATTCTCATGGGACAGGAGCAAACTTGGGGTCTCCAGATTTCATGTGGGAAGAAGTTTCAGTGAGCACTAGTATAGGATGTAGGAATATGTGCCATCTGACACCTGTATTTGCTCAATTCACAATTCTGGATCATAAATCCAGGGTAAAATGAGAAGTGTTTGGTAAGGGTTTGGGAAAAGATCAATCATGTAGGCCCTAGTTATTAAGGAACAAGTCAAGAACCAAGCAATGGTTTCATGTTTCTGACATCAGAAGCAGAGGAAGTGTTGTGAGAGGCTTGAGGTGGACCCCCTGAAGTTTGGGAAGGGTACCTTTTGCAAGGATGCAAGACTCCAAAACTTAGCTTAAAAATAAAAGAGAAATTTATTAATTTAGATGGTAATGTTGAACATGCCCAGTAGAACAACATAGGTGGAAGACTGCCTTCTAGGTGGAACAGCATGGATGAAAAGTGTTCTCTGATGACATCAGGTCTGGGGTCTTTAAAACCTTTACAACAGTGAAAATGTGACTCTAGAGTCTTATTCACTGAGACAGGGAGGGAGGTGGTATTGGTCATCTGACTTGGGTTTGCCTGAAGAGATAGTGGGTGACCCTCATAGTTTAGAGGGCAGATAGATGTTTAAGATACAACTTGATGATATCAAGGAGGTGTATCTCTCTCTCCATCTCAAATTGATAATCCTCTCAAGGTCTTATCACAGTTATCAGATGTTTGGATTAGGAGTCACAAAAATGTAAGGGAGCAAAGGATTTCCCTGCTTATAGGTTGCCTGAAACACTTCCATAGTTTTGGGGATACAGTGCCCATGCCAGAAGGACAGACTCTTAGCATCCAGCCCAAAATGAAGCCTGCAGTAACATAAAGATGGCAGTAATAGTAGGTCAAAGAAGTGCCTGTAGGTGGGTGCTAGAAACCTACAGAGATTCTCTACAGGCTGTTAGCGGCTGAATTCAGCAAAGGTCTATTAGAATCCCCAACTTGATATCAAGTAGATAGGAACTTGCAGAGTTCAGACCAGAAGGACAATGAGCAGACTATCTTCAATTTTACATACATACCACTTTGGAAGCTCTGCAAGTTCCCCACCTGAGTTATCACTGAGATCCAAGAACAATGTAATAAATACCCAGTACTCTAAGACAGCAATATAAGGACCAAAAAAGACAAAAGCTCAGTTCAACCATTCCCTCTATCAGTGCATACAATCTGATCCAGACATAAAGTCCCAAGTCCAGAAGTATGTTAGAAGAATGAGCAAGCAAATAAAAGTAAGAATTCCAATATATGATGATAAGGAAGTTGAAGACATAAACCATGAAGGTGAAAATGATTGTCAAGCTGGAAAAACACAGAACCACCAAAGCAGTTATAAAAGAACACATCTTTAATCAGGACAGGGGAGCCAGTGCTCATAAGGCCACCACACAATCATACATACACCCAACACCACATAGAGCAAAGTTCTAAGACTTTGGGATCAATGGGGAGGGGGAAAGGGAATTTCTGTCAAACTAAAGAATTTAGAGTTCTAATTATTCCTTAAAGACTATAACCAAAGAGAAACTACTAATTGGTTACAAGGGGCTTGAGAAAGAGGTTAAAGCCTGAGGCTACAAAGTCTAAATATAATAAGAGAAATCTAGTAGACAAAAAAGGGTACTTGGGACTTCTAATCTTCAGGATGCTTAATGGGTGATTGGTGGCTTATTATTCAGTCTGGGACAAGGATTGTTCTGGGAGTTTCTTAAAGGTAAGTTCCCATGGGACAAAAATAAATTTGGAGTTTCATAAAAAAAGGTTATTTTTTCCCTTCTGGTAATAGTGATTCTGCAATTGACCGTAACAAGAGACTAAGGGCAACATGCCCAGGAGAGTCTGAGAATGTTCCTTAGTTACCAATGGTAAAAGGGAGACAAGAAGCTGATACATGGATAATTGGCTTCTGGGAGCACTCCCTATCAGCAGAGATGCATTGACAGCCAGAAGACAGGCACTTTCCTTCAACAAAATCTTAACAACAACAACAAAAAGATATCCTATTTCCCACAGTCTCTCCTATGGGTCCAACGTGGGCTTTAGCAACCTTGTCCTTTAGAAGAAATCTCTCTTGCAACAGATAGGCTTGTTGTGGGAGGCTTGAAGTGAACCTCTAGGGTTCAAGATGGATATCCTTTGAAATAAGGCAAGATTCTGTAATTTAGCATAGGAATAAAAAGATAAATGTATTAATTTAGAAATCATGTTGAATTTGGCTGGAAGGACAGTGTGCAGGGGTCGACACTGCCTCCTGGGGCAGGGTGGTTGTTTTTGCCCTTCTTATATACCCTTTTGCTATGTGACTAGAAAGAGGATGGTGATGATATGCTCTAAGGCAGAAGTGGGTGGAAGTGTGTTGGTCACTTGACTGGAGGCTACAGAGATATGTTTGTGTCCTGAAACAACAGGAGCATATCAAAACATAGTCAGAAAGTGTATCTCTGTTTGGGGGAGAATCCAAGGAGAATATATTTCTCTAGGGGGTCTTGCCTTATCGTGAGTCTCTGAGGTCCAAAGTCACCAATTTCTCAGCATCACAACAATAGCAAGGAAGAAAAGGAATTTTCTTGCTTAAGCACTTGTGGAGTTCAGGGTGCACAAGAAGGAAGGTCCTGCCTATTTAAAACAACAAACACAGAACTTTTAAATAGTCAGCAAAGCCACTATTTAATTAAGGAAAGGGGTAAAAGGGCTGAGTACACCTCTACTCAGAGCTTTGAGATACATGCCATTTACAGAGTCCAAGGATTCAACTCTGCTTGCTCTGGTCCCTGTCCCCTCAGAGTGCCACTGAGAGCTAGATGACGACTCCAAGAAACAAAAGAAATTGGGGAACCTATATACCATTTGGGAAGATCCAGGGACTGGGATATAGGATTGACATAACCATACTGACAGATACAATCAAGCTTGGGAAAGGAATTATAGTCAGAGGCTAGGGTGTAAGGGAAGGGACTACCTACAATGGATACTAAAGGATGGTCCCTGCCCAGGTGTGTCTTCCTGGGAAGGGTCTCTGATACAATGGGGAAGACTACCTAAGACAAAAAGGATATTTTGCATTTACCCCAAGGTCCATTATTCAGTCTGCAACTGCTAGTCTGAGATTCCCTTCAGGGTGGATTCTCAAGGGAACAAGGAACAAGCACAAGCTTTGGGGGTCTCCAACCTATAAGCCATTTCTAAAACTTGGGGTTCCTCAGATCTCACTAGGCCACAAGTTTGGGATCTCTAGATTCCACGTAGACACACTAAACAAACAGACTTATAATTTGGTCTCACAAACTGCTGTAACATTTTCCAATTATTCTTATAACCTCATATATTTCCAAAGACCTTGTATGGAGACACTATGGCTTAAAGAAATAGAGACCTTTTAAGTGAACAGAAGTAAGGTTTAATCTTTTTCATGAGAAGGGGCCATGCCCCAATGGCAAAGCCCAATGCATAGGTGCAGATACAAACATTTTATAGATTCCTGATGCAAGGCCCCCTCCCCTCTCTGTTTGATCCCCCATGATCTGGGGGCTGAATTTACAATCTAGGCATGAAAGTTTAGCTAATTAGAAAATGACAGGTTACACAACAGGATCCCCCATCACAGCTGGGCTGCATCATAAGTTTAAAAAGGCTAGGGGAGTTGGTTATGTAGAGGTAGCTATGTCCTTAGGAGTGCCTCTTCTGACTTCTAAAGGTCCGGAGAGATAAGAAGGTAGGATATCCTAATGGTTTGCTCTCTTTGAGATGAGAGACCTCTCAGCTTGTTATAGGGGTGCATATGGTGAACCCCTGGGTTTGGGAAGGAAACCTTTCTCAAGAATGAGAGGACTCCAAACTTAGCTTAAGATTTATTAGTAAGATAGGATCAATAGCCAGCAAGACAGCATGAGTGGAACAACCTGGGGGGGTTGCTCTCCACAACATGGCACAGCAGCATGACATGAGTGGAGCAACTGTTGGGGGTTGTTCCCCAGATGCCCCAGTTCAGGGGGTTTTGTATCCTTTCTGAGAGTGTGGACATGACTTCTTGCACTCAGGCATTAGGTGGGTGGTGTAATGGAGGATTATTAAGAATGTAATCTAAATGATTTTGTGGGTTCACACTGGGTTGAAGGAGAGACAGGAATGTCTGATGATCTGGACTAAACAAGATAGGAAGACCAGGGTTTACTGCCAAGCTGTTAACTTTCACAAGAATGGCAGTTTGGTCAACAGTCACTTAGCTCACTTAGGTTAGGGCCTATGTAACCAGCAGGCAACAGGTAAAAGTTGAATTGAATAAACAAATAAACAAGGATGGGTATTAGGGATTCTACTTTTAACAACTAAAGACAAACCACAAGATCAATGGAGGGACTTAACTATACTCTTCTTTTGACCTAAGCCAGGCAGGGCCCAAAGAAAGCAGTATTAAAGTCACAGGGAAAAGCTCCTCCAAACCTGGTTCCAGCCAGGTATGGTCAGCTCAGCTAAAGGGCCTGAGGATGGCTTTCAATTGGGATCTCACGGTAAATCCAAGGATGGTCTCAGGATGCCAGGAGCCAACTACACCAGGACAAGTGATACAAGGTACCCAGGTAGGGAGAGAGAGTTTGCAATGCTGTCCACCAGATCACAAACCACTTCCACACTTGGTGCTGCTCTGCAGGTCTGTTGTCCACTGCTGAAAGCCTCCACCTCTCTCAGGATCCCAGGGAATCTGAATGCAGTTTTCCCTAACTCTGAGTTCTCCCAGGGTTAGCAACAGTTATGTCCCCAACCACTATGGAGTCTCTCTCAGAGAGCAAGAAGCACACTTCCTGCTTCTTCATTCCATCTTGGAATCCTCCAGCCCTTCCTGCTAGGTCCAACACTAATACTAAATTAATAACTAAATAACCCTCACAACAGTGGGGAGGGTCTGTCTGGGATCCTCAGTGCTTAGGCTATCAAGGTGTGGCCCAGAGGTGTATCTCTTTTGTCTATCTCAACCTAAAGGATGTCCAAGGATAATGGTCTTTGCCTCAGGAGTCACTAGGGCAGGAAGGGAGAAGGGAATTACCCTGTTCACAGCCTTCCTGAGTTAAGGGGTTACTGCCATCTCTGCACAATGCCCATGTCAAGCTCACTGGGCCTATGGCAAAAACAGAATGTCCTTGAGATCTTGTTTTTAAACCTTTATCAGGCTTCCTTTTTTCTAATAGAATTGTTCAACTGGGTTTTCTGCAAGTTTCAAGTTTCCCTCTGCCCCCTGAAAACTCACAGCAAGTAAGTAACAGGCACACCTGTTTTGGACAGAACAATAGACCATACAGTTTTCAAATTTTTCCAGCAGTTTTTGTCAAATAGCGAGTTATTGTCCCAAAAGCTAGGATCTTGGGGTTTATCCAACATTAGCTTGCTGAGGTCATTTACCCCTAGTATTGATCCACCCTTAGATCTCTTAGTCATATTGTTTTTTTTTTATATTTATTTTTTAGAAAAGTTAACATGGTTACATGATTCATGTTCTTACTTTCCACTTCACCCCCTGACCTCCCCCTGCCCATAGCCAATGTGCATTTTCACTGGTTTTAACATGTGTCAATGATCAAGACCTATTTCCAAATTGTTGATAGTTGCATTGGTGTGGTAGTTTCGAGTCTACATCCTCAATCATGTCCGCCTCAACCCATTTGTTCAAGCAGTTGCCCCTCTTCTGTGTTTCCACTCCTGCAGTTCTTCCTCTGAATGTTCATAGTGTTCTTTTCCATAAATCCCTCAGAATTGTCCTGGGTCACTGCATTACTGTCAGTACAGAAGTACACCACATTCCATTTTTCCACAGTGTATCAGTCTCTGTGTACAATGTTCTTCTGGCTCTGCTCCTTTCGCTCTGCATCAAATCCTGAAGGTCTTTCCAGTTCACATGGAATTCTTCCAGTTTATTATTCCTTTGAGCACAATAGCATCACCAGCATATACCACAATTTTTTCAGCCATTCCCCAATTGAAGGGCATACCCTCCTTTTCCAGTTCTTTGCCACCAAAAAAACCTTGGCTATAAATATTTTTGTACAAGTCTGTTTTTATCTATGATCTCTTTGGGGTACAAACCTAGCAATGGTATGGCTGGAGCAAAGGGCAGGCATTCTTTTATAGTCCTTTGAGCATAGTTCCAAATTGCTATCCAGAATGGTTGGATCAGTTCACAACTCCACCAACAATGCATTAATGACCCAATTTTGCCACATCCCCTCCAGCATTCATTACTCTCCCCTTATATCATTTTAGCCAATCTGCTAGGTGTGAGGTGGTACCTCAGAGTTGTTCTGATTTGCATTTCTCTAATTATTACAGATTTAGAACACTTTCTCATGTGCTTATTGATACTTATGATTTCTTTATCTGAAAATTGCCTATTCATGTCACTTGCCCATTTATCAATTGGGGAATGGCTTGATTTTTTATACAATTGCTTTAACTCCTTGTATATTTCAGTAATTAGACCCCTGTCAAAGTTTTTTGTTATAAAGATTTTTTTTCCCAATTTGTTGTTTCCCTTCTGATTTTGGATGCATTGTTTTTGTACAAAAGCTTTTTAGTTTAATATAATCAAAACCTTTTAATTTGCATTTTGTATTTTTCTCTAACTCTTGCTTGGTTTTAAAATCTTTCCTTTCCCAGAGATTTGACAAGTATACTATTCTGTGTTCACTTTAGTCATATTGTTTTTTTGGTTTTTTTTTTTTGTTTGTTTTTTTATTTTAAACCCTTAACTTCTGTGTATTGACCTATAGGTGGAAGAGTGGTAAGGGTAGGCAATGGGGGTCAAGTGACTTGCCCAGGGTCACACAGCTGGGAAGTGTCTGAGGCCGGATTTGAACCTAGGATCTCCCGTATCCAGGCATGGCTTTTAATCCACTGAGCTACCCAGCTGCTCCCTAGTCATATTGTTTTGATAATCACTCATTTATAGTACAATGTAAGATCTGGCACTGCCAGGTCCCCATCCTTCAAAATTTTTTTTCATTGTTTCCCTTTTTCTTGATCTCTTGTTCTTCCAGATGAACTTTGTTATAATTTTTTTCTAATTCTACAAAAAAAGAGTTTTTTAGTAGTTTGATAGGTATGACACTGAATAAGTAGATTAATTTGAGTAATATTGTAATTTTTATTATGTTAACTCTTCCTACTCATAGGCAATTAATGTTTTTCCAGTTATTTAGATCTAGTTTTAATTGTGTGAAAAGTGTTTTGTAGTTGTGCTCATATAATTCCTGTGTTTGTCTTGGCAAATAGATGATCAAATATTTATATATGTGATATATATACATATATATGTACATATATATATACATATGTATCACTTTTTGATTGAAAGGGATCTGATGGATATTGGAAATATGGGGATTTGCAAGGAAGACTGAATTATTTGAACATGCTCAATTAGTACCTGTCTCATTGATGGCTATCGTCAGTACTATCTGTGCTTAATAGTGTCATCTCTTAGATATGTTATGAAGAAATAAATTTTAGCATTTTAAAAATTATGTACTTAGCAACCAATGGAGAAGTAAAAGAAAAAAAAGAAATTTAGAAAGTAAAGAATATATCATTTTTGTAGTGAACAGAGTATATTAGACATAGTCTATTTAGAATTGTTGGACACGGGAAACTGGAGAAGAAAGACACACTAAGTGGAAAAGTGAGGAATTAGAAGAGACCAAATGCATCTGTTGTCAAATAAGGACTAGTAATATACAATTTAAGATCTTAAATTAATACCACCAAATGTAATCCTGAATTCTAGTTTCTATGAGAACTAGGAAGGAACTGGAACATGTATATATCAATGATTTATGTTATATTATAATGTCAGATCATATTATACATAATTTGTAAAAAGTAAAATTATGGTTGGACTGAATATTTAAGAGTGTAGTTGCCAGGAATTAATATATCTCAATTTCAAATTATTTTTTAGCAATTTATTTATAAAATAGAGGGCAAGGGGGCAGCTGGGTAGCTCAGTGGATTGAGAGGCTGGCCTAGAGATGGGAGGTCCTAGGTTCAAATCTGGCCTCAGACATTTCACAGCTGTTTGACCCTGGGCAAATCACTTAACCCCCATTGCCTAACCCTTACTGCTCTTCTGTCTTGGAACCAATACACAGTATTGATTCCAAGATTGGAGGTAAGGGTTTTTATAAAAAAAATAGAGGGAAAGAGTAAAAGTAGAGATAGAATATGTGCTCAAACCCTGGCTTACTCTGGCAGGGCTCCAGTAGCCCCAGCTGGAGGGCCTATGGGTCAATTAACAAGGGCTTTAGCCATGAGACCTCCTCCAAAATGAGGGGCCCTTCAGGAGGCTAATACCTCCAGGAAAGCCAGGGAAGGGAGTCAGCCTTTTTCATTCACCCACATGGTAGTTCTAAGGGAAAGCAGTCCTCAGTCCTCAGCCTGAGTTCTTCTAGGGTCAAGTTGAAAGAGAAAAGTTTCATAGGAGACTTTTGCAATTTATAAAGACCATTCCTTTCATCAATACCTGTGCTTTCCTCCCACTTTACATGTACCAATTATAGCTAAAGCTTTGCTTAGGACTGTCCAGGGGGCAGTCAGTCAATTCTGATTCCTCACCCATTTTCACACACATGTACCTCAGACCTCCCCATACTTAAGAATAAGTGGAGTGTACACACTTTTGGTAATTAAATCTAAAAAAAGGCAGGGTAGAATTAATCCCATCTTCACAGATTAAATTATTTTAGTTTAATTTCATTTACATTAGTTAATATTAGTTTGGTTTAGAATAGCAAGCATTTTCTATAATTGTGTTTAATTACCTTTTCTCAGAGACTAAGTGGTTCTTGCATAGATCTGATATGTATTATGCAGAACACTTTTAAAAAGAATAATTCTTAAATCATATATGTAGGTTGTATTTTAAAATCTTCAATTCAGTAAATAAAAAATTACACTACATGAAAAGTGTGCTAAATCTTTCATAATTAGAGAAATGCAAACAAAAATAACACTGAGGTATCACCTCATAGTTAGCAGATTAGTCAATGTGATGGTAAAGAAAATACGATATATATATATATATATACACATACATACATACAGATGCACATATACATATATAGATATTGCTATACTAATAGATAATTGAAAAAAATTTGCATATTCATTTAATTCTTCCCTTTCTTCAAACTTCAATTTTCATCATAACCATTCTCTGTTCATTTAACAAATCTTCTTATAACTGTGAAGATGGGATTATTCCTACCCTGCCCATTTCTGGATTTAATCACTAAAAGTGTAAACACTACCACTTAATCTTCAAGTGTGGAAGGTCTGTGACCCACATTTGCAAGAGTTGGTGATGAATCAAAATTGACTGACTGCCCCCTGGGCAGTCCTAAGCAAAGCCTTTGTTGGAATTGATGCATGTGAAATGGGAGGAAGGCACAGGAACTGACAAAATAAATGTTCTTGATAAATTGCATGAACTTCCAGGGGAACTCTCTCTCTTACAGCCTTGAACTGGACCTGGAGGAGCTATGGCTAAGACCTTGGACTTGGTTAGACTGTTCTTAAATCTTTCATGTGTTGAGTGAAAAAAGGCTGACTCCCTTCCTTAGCTCGCCTGGAGGTACTAGCCTACAGAGGGGCCCCTTGAATGGGAGGAAGGTTCATGGCTGAAACCCTTGTTAATTGACCTTTAGGCTCTCTGGCTGGGGCATTTGAAGTCCTGCCAGGGTAAAGTCGGGGCTTGAACAGATAGTTTAGGTCATTAAGCTAGATCTCTTACTCTACCCTCTTCTCATTTCTCTATTTTCATTATCTCCTATATTTTATAAATAAATTGCTAAAAAATCATTTGGAATTGATCTTTATTCAATTCCTGGTTACCACCTCTTTGAATATTCAATCTAACCATAATTTTCCCCTTTACATAACATAAACTTGACAGTAAACTGTCCAGTTACTATATTCTATATACTCTAAGGTGACCAATGACCTTCCTAGAGTGTGGCTTATAGAAATTCCAATATACCAGTTTAATATATGTAGAGTTCAGAGGTACCACTTCAGTATTTCTGAAAAACGCACTTCAAGCAACTTTTTTTATATACCATAAAACAGAGTTGACTCATATTGAAGTGGCTGTCTTCTACTATTTTGTTTTTGCAAAGAAATTGCTAACCACCTTTCTCCCATCTTGTACTTGTGAATTACTATTTTTTATTGTACCCAAGAGTAAGATTTGGCATATTTTTCCTTTTAAATTTTATCTAATGTAATAATCCCACCCATTTTAAAATTTTATTCTGAAGGAGTAGAATATTCTTAAATATAATATGACCTTTTTTGTTATTCTTTGTCTAGTTGCATATGGAATGTCTGATAAGGAAATACTCTTCCCCTTTGCAAATCTATAGCACTTACATAATTTATTTTTTTGGAATATTGTTTAGGGCACTTGCAGATAGTCACAAAGCCCATATAGACATCAGAATTAGGACTTGAAAGCAAGTCATCCTGAACAAGGTATCTATTTACTAATGTAAATATGTAACTGTAGAATCATTTTAATTCCATAATATTAATTTAATTTAAAGAATGCTCTATAGTTTACAATGCCCTTTACTTACAATTCTAGGTACTATTATTCCCAGCAAAGGAAATTATATTAGTGATATTTTCCCCCAGATAGTTGTAATATCATTTCTGCTATGCAAAATGGAGAACAGAATGATTGACATTTAGTGGTTTGGAACTTGAAATGAACCCGAGATTGGAATGAGTCAGGAAGGGAAAGACAGTTACAGAGGAGAGTATAAAAAGCAGGATTTGGACTGAAGGAGATGTCTCAATTTGGAGAAGGGCTTTGGTTGGAGGTTTTGGTTTGTTGGTTAGGCCAAAAGTCAATTTAGGTTACCAGCAGCAAATAATGATCTATACTTTAGTTTCCAATACTGTATGAATCTATACTATACATCCTAATTCATTAATCATCTAAGAATAAGCAACATCAATACTATCAATCAACCTGGTTGAGGTTAAAGCAGTCTGGCCTGGCCAGGTTGCAACTGAGAAAGATAAACCTCTTCAACTGTTAATCTTGAATCCTGATTTTCTTCAATTTGATATCAACTGATCATTTGTAGCTTTAGCCAAATACTCTCTTTATACCTCTTTCCTTCAGTTCCTGTTTCCCTTTCCCTAAGTCTGTTATCATTCAATCTTGAAACTTAGGTGGATGTCATTTTTACCCTAAGGATTATTAAACATATCTTTGGGTATCTGAAGGAAGAGGGATCATTCAAACTAAAAGTTAAGTTGCAGTCATTTAGTTTAAGCCATAGTTTAAGCCAGGAATAAGTAGATAAAATTGTGAAATCTGAACCACACTTTATTCATTAATTTACTTATTTCAGGGACACTGTTACATTAAATTTGGGTGTAGCAATTTCGTCTCAAATATACCTAAGTGGTGCTCAGTGTTTCACCACCACAACTAGGGTGTCCCACTTAAGGATTTCCATAGTCATTCAGCTTCAGCTCCTAATACCATCAGGGAGAGGGATATATATCCCCTTATCATATAACATAGTCCTTTTAAACACTATCAACCTCTACTATGGAAATAGTGTTTTTTAAAAATAAATTTAATTTAAAACATTTATTTGTATGTGTGTATCTTCTTTCTTTTTTCTTTCTTTTTCTTTTCTTTTCTTTTCAAGTAGTGATCCATTCATTCCTTTCTAATTATTTGATGTTATAATGAATGGTTTTTATTCAATTCTCAAGTTCATTTACAAGATTGAAAAATCAAAGAATGATCAGTGTAATCAGGATTTCACTCACTAAAGATTTTTTAGGCATCTAATATGTGCAAAACATTATGTTAATCATAGATGACATAAAGAATGGTAAAAGAGAGTCTTTGCTCTCAAGAAACTTATGGTCTATTTGAGGGGACAACACATACACAAATAAATACAAATAAATCATATTCATACCTAAGCTAATAGAGAGTCATCAAAGTTTACTGAGTAGAAGGTGATCTCATCAGACCTACACTTTAGGAAGATTATCTTGCATGCTAATTAGTGGATGGAGTAGAGTGGTGAGAGACTTATGGAAAGGAGATTTATTAGTAGGTTTTTGAAATAGTTTAGTTGTAAGGTGATAAGGGCCTCATTGAAATGGTGGCAGGGAAACTGGAGGGAAAGGGTTGTCTACAAAAGATGTTAAGAAGATAAAATATTCAGGTCTTGGTAAACTGAGTGGATGACAGAGTGAGGGATCAAAGATGACTTATCAGTTTCACAGTCTGGATGCCAAGGAGGATAGTGATACCTTTGCCAATAATTGAGAAATTAGAAAGAGGTGAGAATTTGAAGGGAAAGATACTGAGTCAGTCTTTGATAGGTTCAGGTTAAGATTTCTATGGAATATTTATTTTAGCATGTCTAAAAAGTAGTTGGAGATGCAAGACTGAAGATCTAAAAAGAGTTTAAACCTAGATAAGTTGATTTGGGAATCATTAGCCCAGAGATGTTAATTGAATCCATAGGAACTAATGAGGACACCAACTAAAATAATTTAGAATGAGAAAAGAGCCCAGAACAGACCCCTCTAGGAGGCCCATTGCTAGAGGACATGGTCTAGATAAAGATCCCATGATGGACACTGAGAAAGGACATATAAGTAGAAGAATTAGGAGAAAAAGCTTTGGAGACCATACCATAAACATTGGCTGAAGAATAAACTGGTGATTTTTTTTCATAGAAATCAGAAGCTATATGGAGAATTCATATCTATATCTGTCTATTTAAAAGATTTTTTTCAGAAAAAATAATAAAAGTTTTTCTATTTTGACCAAGAGGGAAGAACAAGTAAGAATGCAAGCAAAATTCAAGGCTATATTAGAGTTGGAGATGAGAGAAAATGCTTCAAAAGACATGTCAAGTTGGAGTAAGCTTCTTCAAAATGTAGTATGCCCTATACCACTGCAATATTTATATAGAAATTATGTGTCAGATATGTAGGGGCTCTTATTCTGATATAGATGCTTCTAGATAACCTCCAGTGTCTCTTCCAATTCTGAAATTCTTTTAATCTGCAACTCTGGAAATGATACCAGAAAATTTTACTTTATGGCTTCTATAAACAATCATACATTATATGCTTTTGAAAAAGTACATTTTCAGCTAGAGATAATATAGTTTCAATTTTTATACTTGTATATTTTTCTTCCTTGAGTACAAGGTATCATAGACTTTTGGTTCTATTCTTGCTTTCAATCAATATATAGAACTTGACTTTAAGAGTTTATATGAACGGGTCAGCTTCAAAATATAAAACAACCATTTCCAGTGGGAATAAAGCAAAATAGTTTTAAATTTTCTTCCAAACAGGCTATGTACAGAGCTATCTCTTATGGCAAAATTCCCTTTATTAAAACTACTGAGGACATGAAAAAAATGGATTTCCAGTGAATTGGGTTTGAATTTATCCAATATTATTTATTAATATAAAAGAAGATAACTAGTGATTTGGTGATAATCATTTTCTTCAAATTTGTATAAAGCAACATCCCTGGGTCTACTGGGCTTATACTAGATGTATCAATTTTAAGTTATATTCAGGTAACTTTTTTCACTTTTTTCCACACACTTCAAATGTGATTTTAGAATTGAGAAAAATGTTCAGACCTCATTAAGCCCAAACCATTTTTCCCCTACATAGTCAAGCAAAGAGTTGAGATGGTTTTGATGATATCATGGTCCAGCATCTGTGATATCTGAACTGATTACTATGGAGAAAAATCAAGACAAACATGACTAAATCAACCAGAAAGAGGAGCATGCTGATTATAAATGGGAAAAATTCTATTTACATGCAAATATCTTGGTAATCAACAAAGATGGAAAAAGGGATATACAAAAATGCAAACCCAACAGCAATTTATAAGTGTTACTTTTTTTCCTAAGGCCACCCCTTGCAAAGTCAGGCAGAGTATCAAGGCATAGAATAGAGAATTCTAGACTCCTTAGGTTTCATCAGGATCATCAAAGGTCAGTAAAGGTGTCCATGAAGTTAACTTTGTTCAGCTATATAGGGAAAACTAGAGAGAGAGAAACAAGGAGAAAGTAAAGCAATTTATGTACTCCTGAGCTGAATAATTCCAATAAGTCAAAAATTTACACAATAATTTATCTAGCACAGAATCTAGCCTAGGTGGGGTAAGAATAAGAGCCTGGTTTCTTGATACAGTTAGGTGGCACAATAACTAGAATTTTGGACCTAAAATCAGAAAGATCTCAGTTCAAATTCTGCCTCAAATATTAATGAGCTGTATAAACTTGGGAAATTATATAACTTTTCCCTACCTCAGTTTATTCATCTATAAATTGGGAATAGTAATAACCACCACCACCCTGTTCTGGTTGTTGTAAGAATCAAATGAAATATTTTTAAAGTACTTTTCAAAACTAAAATGGTAGGTAAAATTATTACTGGTATTGTTATTACTATTATTACTTCAAGGCATGTACCAGAATAAGATTAAGACACAGTAAAACAATCTTAATATAAGTATAGTATAACTGTGAGTCAAGACAAAACCAGTTTTAATATATGTAATGTTAAGGTGATCTGGAAAGATGACAGGGTCAGTTTGAAGAATACTAAACAACTAGGAGCTATTTGCCCCAGCCATGCTTGCCCTTTCTTCAGATTAAAGGTGATACAATCCTTCTCATGAACATCCATGGTTCTTTTAGGGTTATCCTTGTTCTTTGCTAGCTATGAGAAGGCCAAGGAGGACAAAGTATGATATCATAGTTAGAATTATGTCTCTGGAGTAAAAATATACCATTTTAATCCTATCTTTGACCAAAAAATATATATATATCTGTTATTTTCAAAATTATTTAACCATCTTGGACCTCAGTTTCCTCAATTGTATAATGAATGTGTACAAAGTAAACTCTGAGGCAATTCATATCTTTATAATTATTATTACAAGAATTTGCCATAAGGAATAATTCTTAAAATATAGATATTTTCCTTACATCCAGTACCTATCTTCTAGTCAATGTTTAGCAAATGCCTGATGATTGACAATGATTTTTGAGTTTTATTAGTTCCTATACTCATTCCTCCTTCATATGAAGTAGCCATTACCCCCTAACTCCTCCTGATCTAGTTCACTACCATTTTGGCTCATTCCATTACATTGACCTTGAACTTGAGTCTTCTATCCATACACATCTCTTCAAAATACCTAGGCAATCATGCCATTCCAAGGGGCATAGATTACATTTTCCATACAAGAATCAAATAATAAGGTCTTTTGAATTGCTTATGATTAATTTTTCATTACTTTTTGAATTTTTCTTATAGATCAAGTTTCCTGCTAAGTTCTAGGATTTTCCCCAAGGAATAGTTGAAACTCCTTTAGTTCATTGAATTTTCATTTTTTACCTTTTAAAATTATGCTCATATTTGATCAACATATTATTCTTGGTTGTAAGCCCAGTTCTTTTGCGCTATAAAATATTATGTTTAATTGTGGTATATGATGGTGATGGAATAATATTGTGCTGTTAGGAATAATGAACAGAGGATTTCAGAAAGGAATGGAAAGACTAAGTGAACTGATGCAGAGTGAAATAAACAGAAGCAAGAAAACATTATACATAGTAACTGAAATATTGTGGGATGATCAAATGTGATAGAATTTGCTATTAGCAGCAATGCAATGATCCAAGACAATTCTGAGGGAATTATAAAAAGGATGCTATCCACCTCTAGAGAAAACTGTTGGAGTAGAAATGTAGATGAAAACATATAATTTATCATGTTTTTATTTGGGTACATGATTTGGGGTTGTCATTTTCTAAGATTTTTCACTTTTTTTTATTTAGAATACTTTTTCATGATTACATGATGCATGATTGTTCCATTCCCATTCCCAGAGCTGACAAGCAATTCTACTGGGTTACACATATATCATTGTTCAAAACTTATTTCCATCTTATTCATATTGTAATAGAGTGATCTTTTAATACCAAAACCCCAATCATATCCCCATAGAAACACAGGATCAATCATATGTTTTTCTACTGCATTTCTACTCCCACAGTTCTTTTTATGGATGTGGATAGCGTTATTTCTAAGTTCCTCTGGATTGTCCTGGATCATTGCATTGTTACTAGTAGAAAAGCCTATTACATTCAAATGGGCCACAGTGTATCAATCTCTATGTACAATGTTCTCCTGGTTCTCCTCCTTTCACTCTGCATCAATTCCTAAAGGTCTTTCCAGTTCACATAGAAACCCTCCAGTTCATCATTCCTTTCAGCACAATAATATTCCATCACCATCAGATACCACAATTTTTTCAGCCATTCCCCAATCAATGGACACCCCCTCACATTTTCCAAATTTTTGCCATCACAAAGATAGTGGCTATAAATATTTTTGTACAAGTACCTTATTACCACTTTGGGATGCAAACTCAGAAGTGATATGGCTGAATCAAAAGGCAGGCATTTTTTTATAGCCCTTTGTGCATAATTCTAAATTACCCTTCAGAATGTTTGGACCAATTCACAATGCATTTCATTAATGTCCTGATTTTGCCACATCCCCTCCAACATTTATCACTTTCCTTTGCTGCCATATTGGTCAATCTGCTAGGTGTGAAGTGGTACCTCAGTGGTGCCTTTAATTTTATTACCTCAAATCAAAATTGATTTGAATTTCTTTAATCAGGAAGGATTTAGAACACTTTTTCATCTGATTATTAATAATTTTGATTTTTTTCATACAAAAACTGTCTATTCATATCCCTTGACAATTTGATTAGGAAATAGCATCATTTTTATTATTAATTTGACTTAGATCCTTATATATTTGGGAAATTAAACATTTGTCAGAATTTTGTTATGAATTTCCCTCCCACCACCCCCAGTTTTTTTACTTTCTTTCTAATTTTGGTTGCAATTGGTTTTATTTGTACAACATCTTTTGAAACAGATATCATCAAGGTCACTCATTTTACATTTTGTAATTTTCTCTCTCTCTTGTTTTGTCCAAGATTATTTCCTTTCCCACAGATCTGACAGGTATACTATTCTTTATTCACTTAATTTTTCATGATTTCACTCTTTATCTTTAAGTCATTTATCCATTTTGAATTTATCTTGGTATAGGATGTATGATGTTGATCTAAACCTAGTTTTTCCCATACTCTTTTCCAATTTCCCCAGAATTTTTTGTCAAATAGTTCTTGCCCCAAAAGCTGGGAGATTTTTTACTTAGAAAAATGAAAAACATGGAAAAATGGTTTGGTGATAATGCATATACAGCACAGACTGAATTGTTTGTCAACTCAGGGAGTGAGGAAAAAAGAAAGGAGAGAGACAACAGGAATCATATAACTTTGGAAAACTCGTGTATAAATGTATTATTAAAATAAAATGAAGTTAAAAAAATAAAAATATGGGGCAGTAAGGTGGCTCAGTGGATTGAAAGCCAGGACCAGAGATGGGAGGTCCAAGGTTCAAATTTGGCCTCAGACACTTCCTAGCTATGTGGCCCTGAGAAAGTCACTTAACCCCCATTGCCTAACCCTTACTGCTCTTCTGACCAAGAGCAATACACAATTACCTAAGACAGAAGGTAAGGGTTTAAAAAAAATAAAAATAAAATGTTGTGTTATATGTCCTGTGTTCTTGTATTGCTGTGGCTGCTGTTATGTATTATGCTGACTATAGTTCAACAGTATTTACATTTTTAATTATTTTTCTTGTTGCTTGTAATATTTTCTCCTTAACCTGGGGGCTATAGAACTTAACAATGATGTTCCAATGCATTTTAATCTTAGTGTCTCTTTGAGGTGCTGTTCAGTGTACTCATTTAATTTCTATTTTAACCTCTTATTCTACGTCTGGGAAGTTTTCCTTTATTATTTCTTGAAGTATGGTGTCTAAACACTTTTTTTTTAATTCATGACTTTCTGGGAGTCTATTCTTAAATTGTCTCTCCTTGCTCTAATTTTCCAAGCTAATTTTAGTGATAAGATGTTTTTCTTCTATTATTTCATTATTTTGACTTTGTCTTATTTCTCATTTTTTAAGGAAATCATTAGCTTCCCCTAGTCCAATTTTATTTGTTTACAAATTAATTAATTTTGTGAATTTCTGGACCTATTTTTCCATTTGGATGATCTTTTGTAATTTTCTTGATTTTCTTTCATTGCTCTTTCTCCCGCTAATTTATCTCTGACAAATCTCAATTTTTTGTGATCTTTAAAAAACTTCCAAAAGTCCATTTTTAGCTTATGTCTATGTATTATATTTCTTTGCTGTTTTTGAAGTAGGTTTTTTTTTTAACTTCATTGTCCTCTAGGTTTGAGCCAAGAAGACCTCTGTCCCCCAAATAACTATCAATATTTGGGATATTTCTTCTGTTTGTCCTTGCTTTATTCTTATTTATTTGTTTAACATTTTAGCGGGCAGGCCAATAGATTTAATTATTGACTTTATACTGTACTCTCAGGTTTACTACAATATTGGTGTATATCACCTCAGGTTTCAGGATGTTTTTGTGCTTGTTTCATAGATCTTATTTAGTTATTCCAGTTTTTTATAGTCCAAGGTATGATGTAATCCTGGGTCTTGCTCAAGCTCCAGTCTGTGATAGATCTCAGGTGTTCTGACCAGCACCTACAAGAAGTCCCCATGCTGTTCCTACAAATAGCCTATCTGCCTTCCTCCATGGCAATAGTCAGGAACCCCACTATCTTGAGAGTGAATAAAACTGATGGGTCTTCAGTCCCTCATCAACCACACTATTATTGCAGCCTTTCTTAACCCCTCTTCTACTGTCACAGCCCAGGATTGAGCAAGTGTCTAGTCTTAGTTCTTTGGGCCTCCAAAGTCGATCGATCTCATTCACTAGGAGTAAAACGAGCTCCTCCCATCAGAACTTGACACCTGCAGATTCCATAGTATCCACTCTTTCAATCCCTAGCTATAATACAGCTACTCCCAGGCCATCCTCTTGAGGATTCAAGTGGTATCCTCAGAGATTTAGGCAAATGAAGTGAAGTTGTGAATGCTATACCCACAGGGATTACCTTGTTGAAACCACTTTATTTGCTCTATTCCTGACCTCAGGGCCTATAGCTGGGGGACTGAGACCAGGGAAATCAGAAACCTTTCTCCCTATTCTTCCAAGCTGCTTAGCAATTATTTTTGATTGTTTGTGGAGTACATTGGGAGGGTAAGAAAGCTTCATACCCTACTTGACCATCTTCCCACAATGCATTGCCAGTCCCCAGAGTTGTTTTAATTTTATTTTTTTCTAATTAATATTTATTTGAGCATTTTTACATGATTAACAATAGTTTAAAATTCTTTATCTGAGAATTGTCTGTTAATAACCTTTGAACATTTGTCAACTGGGGTATGCTTTGTATTTTTACAAATTTGACTCAGTTCTTTATATATTTGAAAAATAAGGACTTTTTCAGAGATACTTGCTATATTTTTTATCAGTTTACTATTACCCTTATAATTTTGATTGTATTGGTTTTAAGTTATCATTTTTATATCTCATAATGTTTTCTATGTATTGCTTTGACATAAATTTTTCCTTTTTTCCATAGACCTGGCAGGTAAATTCATTCATGCTCTCCTAATATGCTTATGATATCATTCCTAATTTATAAATCATATATCCATTTTAGTTTTACCTTGGTATATGGCATGAGGTATTGGTCTGTGCTTAGTGTTTGTCATATGTTTCTCAGTTTGGCTGGAATTTGTGTTGTTTTTTTTAATTTATTGAATTTTTCTTCTTTGGAAGAAGAAGCTTGGATCTTGAGCCAAACTCTAGATTATTATGGTCATTTCTTACTACGTTTTGAGTGTTTTAATCTAATCTATTGATCAACTACTCTATTCTTAGCTAGTTACAGATTGATTTGATTGTTGTAATTTTATAATACAATTTGAGATACAATATAGCTAAGCCAATACCTTCGTATTTTTTCATTAATTCCTTTAATTTCCTTGACCTTTTTTTTTTCCAAATGAATTTTTCCCCTTAGCTCTATGGAATATTTTTTTTTGTAGTTTGATTGGTATTAGACTGATTAGGTGATATAATTTTTGTAAAATTAGCATTTTTATTCTATTGGTTTCACATATCCATGAGGAATTAATGTTTTTCTAATTGCTTAGATGCAACTTTATTTGAGAATAAAATATTTTGTAGTTTTTGATCACATAGTTCCTGGGTTTCCCTTAGCAGTTTGACTTGAAGGTATTTTATATTACCTACATTATTTTAAGTAGAATTTTTCTTTCTATATCTTGTTATATATTATTTGTAATACAGAGAAATGTAGATATTTTATATAGGCTTAATACATTAATTAAATTAATAAATAATAAATTGAATTAATGAATTTTAATTTAATTAATTTAATTTAATTTAATTGTGTTGATTTTTTCCCTAATGTTTAACCCTTCTCATTTTCCTACTTACAGTTTATGATCTTTGAGATATATTGCTATAATATCCTTGCTAGTAATTGTGTTAACTTAGAAAAAACGTGGGACTATTAAATAGTCATAAAACCACTCTTTAATCAAGGGAAAGGGGGATGAGGGCTACTTGGCCTCTTATGCAGAGCTGCTCCTTGTGCTGAGTCTAAAGGAACACTGCTTCGCTCTGCTCCCTGATCCCCCTGGAAGCGACACCGTGCTAGATGACAACTCCTAGGGACAAAGGAAATTGGGGAACTTATATACCATTTGGGAAGATCCAGGGGCTGGGAGAGATGATTGACATTGTACTGACAGGATACAATCAAGCTAGAGAAAGGGATCATAGCTAGAGGCTAGGGTGTAAAGGAAAGGGACTGCTTATACAATGGATACTAAAGGAATGGTCCCTGCCCAGGTAGTCTTCCTGGGAAGGGTCTTTGATACAAAGGGGAAGACTACCTAGGACAAAAAGGGTATTTAGCATTTACCCTGGGGTCCATTATTCAGTCTGCAACTGCTAGCCTGAGATTCCCTTCAGGGTGGATTCTCACAGGAACAGGGAACTAGCACAAGCTTTGGGGGTCTCCAACCTACAAACTATTTCTAAACTTGGGGTTCATCATACCTCACTAAACTACAAGTTTGGGAACTCTAGATTCCATGTCAACAATTGATTTAATATTTTTACATCAATATTCATTACTGACGGTGATCGATAGTGATCTTTTTTCTGATTTTCTCTTTCTAGATTAAGTATCAACATCACATTTCTGTCATAAAAGGAATTTTGTAGAAATCTTTCCTAATCTATTATTCCAAATATTTTACATAATATTAGAATTAATTCTTTTAATGTTTGGTAAAATTAACTTGTGAATCTGGCCTTGGGACTTAGAGAATTCTTTGTTGTTTTTTTTCTATTTCGTTTTCTGAGATGGTGTTATTTAAATATTCTATTTCAGCATTTGTTAATCTGGTTATATATATAAATATATTTATATACATATATCTGTATTTATCTATTTTGCTTAGATTAAAGATTAATTGGCATGTGATAGGGCAAATTGTTTTTTTCTTTTTCTTTTCTTTTTTCTTTTTCTTTTGAATATTTTCCCATATTTACATGTTTTATGTTCTTTCCCTCTCCCCAAACCCCCTAACCCCCCTTAGCCAACACACAATTCCACTGAGTTTAAATGTATCATTGATTAAGCCCTAATTCCATATTATTGATAGTTGGGCTAGAGTTATAGTTTAGTGTCTTCATCCCCAATAATATGCCTATCAGCCCATGTGTTCAAGCAGTTGTTTTTCCTCTGTTTTTCTCCTCCCATGGTTCTTCCTCTGAATGTGTCTAGTTTTCTTTCTCATAAGTCCCTCAGCCTTGCTCTGGATTCTTGCATTGCTGCTAGTAGAGAAGTCCATTATGTTTGATTGTACCACAATGTATCAGCCTCTGTGTATAATGTTCTCCTGGTTCTGCTCCTTTCACTCTGCATCAATTCCTGGAGGTCATTCCATTTTGTAAGGAGGAAAATTTCGGTATTTATAGATATATATTAAATATGTGGCCGCCAGGAATCAACAATTCAGGTTGATTCTGTAATTAAATCAGACCCAAGTCAGCATCGGGTTGAAGAGTTTTTTTACAGTCTGGTAGGTAAAAAGTAGGAGTAAAAAAAAAAGGAGAGAGTCTAGTCCAGGCCTTTGGCTTGGACTGAGAGAGAAGAAGGTTATAAGCTTAATAAATGAAGCTGTAAGCCACAAGGCCCAACAGCCAGATAGGTAGAGTTTAGAATTGGCCCAGCTAGGCCAAGGAAGTCAGCCTGGATCTCTTGATTAAATGCAGGTTCTTCAGGCATCTCTCTGCAAACAGTTCATTCTATGGATTAAGGAATCAGCAAGTTTTCTTTCCCCCAGAATCTTTCTCAAACAAAACCAAAAATTAAATCTTGGATATAATAAAAATATGATTAATCTTGGATTTTATAAAAATACAATCCCCCCTGACGTAGGTATTTAGAAAGAAATACCCAGATCAGCTCAATATATACAGTTGAGTCATGGGGTTGTGTGAGTAAATTCAAAAGAAAAAAAAAGAAAGAAAAAATATAAAAATCAAATGGAAGAAAATTGAAGCTTTTGAAAAAGAAAGGCATTAAAATCAAAATCAAAATATCAAAAGTTTTGTACATAAAAATTTTTTGAAGAAAACAAAATAAAATTATAACAGGCCCTTGTATTAGGGTCTAATCAATTATAATTTCCATCCTACTAGTCTGTAGGATACAATGCAGTAAAACTGCACTTACCCATTTGCAGCTAAGACTACAGGAAGTTGCCATTCTACAAGAGAGAAAAAAGGACCAGATTTATATGCAAGGGAAGCGTCTGTCATTCCCTTTACTCTCAGGAATATATGGGTGAGCCAGATGATAGCCAACCT
>NC_058134.1:262253168-262268988 GCF_016433145.1 Gracilinanus agilis | reverse complement strand
GATTTAGTGAGAGCTGTTTCACCCCTTTATAGCCTGGAAATGTCTCGATTCCACGTACCTTCCACGCTGTGCCCTGTTGTGGGGTTCCTCCATTTGTCTGGACTTGTTTTTATGTCCCCTTGAGGAGTTTTGTGTGTTTCGGTCAGGAGAGGTTAAGAGCTGCTTCTTACTCTGCCGCCATCTTAACCCGGAACCTGGCAGTCCCTTATTCTTGATTTGTTACTTATTGTCACGTGTGGGTAACTCATCTCCCCTCCCCACTAAGGGAGGTTAGGGTGACATCATTAGCACGCCTGGGTTGAGTAGAATTTTGACTATTAATGGGCTGGAGCTAATTCTATTTACACAATTTCACATGGAATTCTTCCAGTTCTTTAATTCCTTTGTGCACAATAGTATTCTATCACCAACAGATACCACAATTTGTTCAAGTATTCCCCAATTCAAGGACATTCTCTCGTTTTCCAATTTTTTGCAACCACAAAGAGCACAGCTATAAATGTTTTTGTACAAGTCTTTTTTCCCTATGATCTCTTTGGGGTATAAACCAAGCAGTGGTATGGCTGGATCAAAAGGCAAATAGTCTTGTAAAGCCCTTTGGGCATTTTCCAAATTGCCATCCAGAATGGTTGGATCAATTCACAACTCCACCAGCAATGCATCAATGTTCCAATTTTGCCACATCCCCTCCAACATTCATTACTCTCCCCTGCTGTCATTTTAGCCAATCTGCTAGGTGTGAGGTGATACCTCAGAATTGTTTTGATTTGCATTTCTCTAATTATTAGAGATTTAGAACACTTTCTCATGGGCTTATTGATAGTTTTGATTTCTTTATCTGAGATTTGCCTATTCATGTCCCTTGCCTATTTATTGATTGGGGGATGGCTTGATTTTTTGTACAATTGATTTAGCTCCTTGTATATTTGTGTAATTAGACCTTTGAGTCTTTTGTTATAAAGATTTTTTCCCAATTTGTTGCTTTCCTTCTAATTTTGGTAGTGATTGGGCAAATTCTAATAATGGCTTTAGTTTCTTTTTTATTGGCTGTGAATTCATTCTTTTCCTTTTTGGTTGTAGTAATTTGGTTTTCTTTCTTTCCTTTTTGATCAAATTAAGAAATTATTTTTTTAAATAAAACCAGCTCCTTATTTTATTTACTAGTTAGTGGGTTTTTTCTTTGTTTTCTTAACTTCTTGGATTTCAAATTTGATGTTTTATTGAAATTTTTGAATTTTTTCTTTCTTTAGGATTTTTGTTTTGTTTTGTTTTGTTTTTTAGCCACATGCCCAATTCACTGATAATGCTTCTTCTCTCTTTTACTGGTGTAAGAATTTAATGATATAAATTTTCATTTAAGTATTTCCCTGGCTACATCCCCAAAATGTATTTATATCATCTCCTTGTTATAATTCTCTTTAATGAAATTATTGATTATTTCTATTATTTGCCCTTTGACCCATTCTTTAAGATAAAGTTATTTTGTTTTCAGTTTATTTTTGGCTTTTCTATAGCTCTTTGCTGAGATAAAATTTTAAAGTAATATGGTTAGAAAAATGAGAGATTTAATATTTCTGCTTTTCTCCATTTGGTTATGAGGCTTTTATGTCTTATTTTATTATCAATTTTTTTGAAGTTGTCATGACAAAAAAGATATGTTCTTTTAAATTCCCATTGATCTTTCTTCAGAGGTCTATCAAATCTAAATTTTCTAAAATTTTATTCACTTTGTTAATTAAATTCTTTATTTTTTTGGTTTGACATATCCAAGTCTGAGAGGAAAAGGTTAATGTCCTCAACTAATATAATTCTATTATCTATTTCTTCTCATTTTGTTTTTCCAATTAGATATCATAACAGTTTTTGAAATAAGTTTTCAGAAATTAGAAGATCCATTCTTCCTTACCCTCCCCTATTTTGGTCATTGCTTTAAGAGAATACTCATATGAAACCAAAAACCCCAAATAAAACCCAAATAAACTAAGGTAAAAAATACTTTGATCTGCATTCTGATTCCAACAATCCTTTCTCTGTAGGTGAATAACAGTCTTTGTCACAAGTCCTTCAGAATTGTCCTACATCATTGAATAGCAGAGAATAGATAAGTCTTACACAGTTGATCATCATACAATATCACTGTTACTGTGTAAAATGCTTTCCTGGTTCTGCTTGTTTTACTTTGCATCAGTTTATGTAGGTCTTTCCAGCTTTTTCTCAAATCATCAAGTTTATCACTTCTCATAGTATTCTCATAGTATATCACAATAGCATTCCATCACCATCATATGCCACAATTTGTTCAACCATTCCCAAATTGATGAATATTCTTTCAATTTCAATTCTTTGCCACAACAAAAAGAGCTGCTATAAACATTTTTGTATGAATAGGTCCTTTACTTCCTTAGTAAAAATCTTTTTGAGACATAAACCTAGTAGATTACAGGATCAAAGGATATGCATAGTTTTAAACTCTTTTAATTCCAAATTGCCCTCCAGAATGGTTAAATCACAGTTTCCCGCAAGTGGAGAAGAAGCCTTCTAGATGTTAGAGTAAGACGTGGTGCAGATGTGGCCTCGGACCACCAACTCCTGGTGGCAACTTTTAGAACCAAGTTGAAATCATTCAAGGACCTTTCAGGCAGATTACACCATAAGTTCAACGTGCAAGATCTAAAGACCAGAGAGGAAAAAGAAGCATTCAATTGCGAAATCAAGAACAGGTTCACGGCCTTGACAGGACTCATGGGAGAGACAGTTGAAAACCACTGGACCAAACTCTAGCAGACCTGGAAGACCACCTGCGCAGAAGTCCTGAGAAAGAGAGAGAGAAAGCGCAAGGAATGGTTAACACAAGAGACATGGGCCAAGATACAACAGAGAAGAGATTTGAAACAGAAGATCAGCCAGTGCCAAGATCAACAGGAGAAAGAAGAACTTCGAACACAGTACTGGGAAATTAACCATCAAGTCAAGAAGAGTGCAAGATCTGACAAGAGACGGTTCATTCACGATATGACTGAAGAAGCAGAAACAGAATCTGGGCAGGGGAACATGAAGAGGCTATACGAAATAACAAGAAATCTATCGGGAAAGAATTACAACCCTAAGAAGCCAGTGAAGGACAAGACTGGCAAGACAATAAGAAGCGATGCAGGGCAGAGAGCCCGATGGGCAGAGCATTTCGAAGAAATCCTGAACCAACCGCCTCCACCAACTGTTCCAGACATAGCCACCAAACAGCTTCAGGTGAACACAGGCCCACCTACCAAAGTTGAGATCATCAAAGCCATCAAGACCATGAAAAATGGTAAGGCTGCAGGTCCAGACAGCATCCCCCCTGAGGCACTCAAGGCAGACCCAGAAATGTCAGCGGAGATGCTACAACCCCTCCTGCAGAAGATCTGGGAAAAGGAACAAGTCCCAACAGACTGGAAGCTAGGCTACCTGGTGAAGCTACCCAAGAAAGGTGACCTATCCCAATGCAGCAACTGGCGAGGAATCATGCTTCTATCCGCTCCCAGCAAAATCCTGACCAGAGTAATCTTAGAAAGACTGAAGGAGGCCTTGGACAAGAAGCTGAGAATAGAACAAGCAGGGTTTCATCAGCACAGATCGTGCACCGACCACATCGTCACAGTCCATCATCGAACAGTCCATCGAATCATCATCGAACAGTCCATCGAATGGCAGTCCCCCCTCTACATGACTTTCGTGGTTTTCGAGAAGGCATTTGACAGCATAGACAGGAACATCATCTGGAGATCGATGCAGCATTACGGGATTCCCCCAAAGCTCATCAACATCATCCAGCGGTTATACGAAGACTTTACCTGCCAGGTCATCCATAATGGGAAACTAACGGCTCCCTTCACAGTGAAGACTGGAATGAAGCAAGGCCGCATGCTTTCTCCCATTATCTTCTTGATGGTCATAGATTGGATCATGAGAAGAATTACCAAGGACAACAATACGGGCATTCAATGGACTCATACCAAACAGCTTGAGGACCTTGACTTTGCAGATGACATCTGTCTCCTTTCTCACAAGCAGCAGGATGCACAAGCCAAACTTGCACGTCTCTCTGAAGAAGCGGAGAAGACAGGTCTGAAGATCAACAAGAAGAAGACCAAGGTGATCACAGTCAACAGCAGACAGGACCTGCCAATCCAACTACAGGGAGAAAACATCAAGGAGACGGACCACTTCACCTATTTGGGTAGCATAGTCAGCAAGGACGGCAGGGCAGATGAGGACATCAGAAACCGAATCAACAAAGCCAGACAGGCATTTAACACCTTACGATCTGTCTGGATCTCCAAAGCACTGTCCCTCGTCACTAAGCTCCGAATCTTCAATACCAATGTAAAGGCCGTCCTCCTATATGGATCAGAAAGCTGGAGAGTGACGAGCGCTAACACCAATAAACTCCAGGTCTTTGTTAACAGATGTCTACGCTACATCTTGAACATCAGATGGCCTGAAAAGATCTCCAATGCTAGTCTCTGGGAAAGAACAATCCAGTATCCCATTAATCAGGACATAAAGAAACATAAGTGGAGATGGATAGAACATACACAAGGAAAACCAGAAGACAACTTAGCCAGACAAGCATTGTGCTGGAACCCTTCAGGGAGGAGGAAAGTTGGAAGACCAAAACAGACCTGGCAAAGATCTGCCGAAAATGAAACAAAAACAGTCGGAATGACATGGGCCCAGCTGGGGGAAGTTGCCCAGAACAGAGTCCGCTGGCGTGAGATCAGGTTGTGGCCCTATGCTCCTAAGGAGTCAACAGGAATAATAATAATAATAAATAAAATGGTTAAATCAGTTCAAACTTCCAACAGCAGTGCATTAGTGTCCCAGTTTTGCCACATTCCATCCAAATTTTATCACTTTTCCTTTACTGTCATATTGGCCAATAAGAGAGGTGTGAAGTAGTACCTCAGAGTTATTTTAATTCAATTTTCTGTAATCAATAGTCATTTAGAACATTTTATACGATTATTGATAACTCTGACTTCTTCCTCTCAAAACTTCCTGTTCATATCATTTGACCATTTGTCATTTGGGTAATCTTTTTTATTCTTACATGATCAACTTTGTTCTCTATAAATTTGAGAAATGATGACTTTATCAGAGACATTTGCTATCATTTTCCCCCAGTTTGTTGTTTCTTGTCTAATCTTTCTTACATTGATTTTGTTTGTTCAAAAAACTACTTAATTTAATATAACCAAAATTATTCATTTACATTTTGTAATGTTTTATAGATCTTGGTTTGTCATAAATTCTTCCCTCCTCCATACATCTATAAATTATACTACATTCCCTTAGTTTTCTTATGATATCAACTTTTATGTCTAAATCATATGACTGTTTTGATCTTATTTTGGTATAGGGTGTGAGATAATGTTCTGTACCTAATTTTGCCATTTTGTTTTCCAGTTTTTCCAGCAACTTTTGTCAAACAGTGTGTTCTTAGGGTCTTTGGGTTTATCAATAACTAGATTGCAAAGGTCATTTATCCCTGTAAATTGTTTAATCTATTCCATTGATCCACCATTCTATTTCTTTGCTAGTAGTAGACTGTTTTCATGATTAGTAATTTATAGTACATTTGAGATCTGATATGGCTTACACACATTCTTTCACATATATTTTTATTAATTCCCTTTATATTCTTTACATTTTGGTCTTCCAAATGAATTTTATTATTTTCATAGTTATATAAAATTATTTTTGGCAGTCTGATTAATATGAAAGTGAATAAATTAATTTAAGTAGAACTGTCACTTTCATATTAGCTTAGTCTATACATTAGCAATTAATGTTGTCACAATTGTTTAGATATGACTTTATTTCTATGAAAAATGTTTTGTAATTGTTTACATATAATTCCTGTGTTCATATTGACTTGTTGATTCCCACATATATTATATTGTCTAGAGTTATTTTTTAATTTATTTTATTTATTTAGAGATCTTTCTATCTCTTTCTTCTGGACTTTGTGGTAATATATAAAAATACTAATAATTTATATATATTATTTTTGTTTATATTTTTATTCTGAAACTTTGATAAAGTTATTATTTCAACTAATTGTAGTTGATTCACTAGCATTTTTTAAGCACAGCATTATATCATCTACGAAGATTGATAGTTTTGTTTTTTCACTGTCTACTTTAATTCCACTGATTTCTTTTTTCTTCTTTTATTGCTAAAGCTAGTATTTCTAGTATAATATTGCATAAAAGTGGTGATAATGGGCATCCTAACTTCACTCCTGATCTCAATGCAAAGGCTTTTAGCTAAATTCCATTGCAGATGATACTTGCTGATGGTTTTAGATAGATTCTATTAATCATTTTAAGAAAAGGCCCATATATCCTTATGCTTTCTAGTGTTTTGAATAGGATTGGATGTTGTATTTTGTCAAATTGATGTATATTGAAATAATCATGTGATTTCTGTTTGGTAATAGATATGGTTAATTGTACTGATATTTTTACAAATATAAAACAAGCTTTGAATTACTAATATAAATCCCTCATGGCCATAATGAAGGATCCTTATGATATATTTCAATAGCTTCCTTCTAGCATTTAATTTTAAAAAATTGCATCTATTTTCATTAATGAATTGGCCTATAATACATAATATAATATATCATATATGTAATATACTAAATATAATATAATAAAATATATAATATTGCTAAATTGTTCATATAGTATTGTGATAATTAGATTAAGTCTACACTGCCCATCTTTAGATTTAATCACAAAAGGTGAAAACATCTCCAATTCTGGGAGGTCCTAATCCACCTGTGCTAGTGAGTGAATCAACTGACCGCCCCCTAGGTATTCTATGAGAAGCATCTATTGTGATTGGACATGCAAATGAGGAGGGAGGCACAGGAAGTGAAGCATAAGTGACCCCTTTAAAAGGAGAAGGTCCTAAGTCAGCAGAGAGCTTCTGGTGAAGATCCTGGCTGAAGATGGAGCTCTTCTGGTCCATGAAGGTGTGTTGAGACCTTGATGAGACTACTTTAAATATCTTCTTTTGAATTCCACGTGGTGAGTTTAAAGACTGAACCTCCTTGAAATTTTCTTAAGAAACTTCTTTACTAAACTCTGTGAATGAATTTTTGCTTCATTCACCTCCGGACCTCTGGACCGCTGACTCTGGGCTGTGGGTTAATTTAAATCTACCTGGATTAAATAGAGGATCATAGTAAATTACCTACTGAGTTAGATCCTTATTTCCTCTCTCTTCTTCATTGTAAATAAACTTCCATAAAAGTCAATTTTGACTTGATATTATCCTTAATTGAGGATTGCTAATAGTTCAGTCCTCTGGCAACCATATTTTAATATATTGAACTCAAAAAAACCCTTTCCCCCCCTTACAGTATTAGGATTAATTTTTCTTAAAAAGTTTGAAAAAAATTACTTTGGCCAACTGGCTTTGGGAAATTTTTCTTACAAGATTTCACTGATGGCTTTTAAAATTATTTATTTTCTGAGATGGGTTAATTAAGTTTTGTGTTTCCTCTTTTGTTAATCTTGACAATTTATATTTTCATAAATTTTTATCCATTTCACTTAGATTGTCAGATTTGCTGTCATAAAATTAGGCAAAATATCTCCTCATGATTGCTTTAATTTCCTCTTCATGAATGGTAAATTCATTAATGGTGAAATTTCATTTTTTATACTGATAATTGATCTCTTTTCCTTTTTGTAATCAAATTAACCAATGCTTTATCTATTTTATTTGCTTTTATTAATAAACATAACTAGTCTTAAGTATTGATATCACCAACTTCAGCCTTGCCACCAAAGTAACTGATTTTCCCCATCTCTTTAAGGAGATAATAAAGAAAGGAGAAGTAGAATTTACTCCATTCTACCTCTCTCTTCTTTTTACTTTCAATATAATTCTCTTTCACCCCTTGATTTTTTTTCATGTCATGTCATCCTAATCAGTGTTCTCTCATACTTTCTATGTACACTCTTTCCAATTGTTCTAATATTGTTAAAAAAATTAAGAGTTACAAATATTGTGTTTCCATATAGGCATATAAACAATTTGGCATTGAATCCCTTAACTTTACCCTTTCTTATTTACCTTTTGATGCTTCTCTTTAGTCTTGTATTTGAACATCAGAATTTCTGTTTAGGTACTGTCTTTTTATCAGGAATGCTTGGAAATCTTCTATTTTATTCAATGACAATTTTCACATGAAATAATATACTCAATTTTTCTGGGTAGAAGGTTCTTGGTTGTAATCCTACTTCTTTGCCTTTTGGAAAATCATATTCAAAGTTTTTTTGCTGTTTTATGGAGAAGCTGATATACCCTGTGTATTCTTAAGTATGTCTCAATGATATTTGAATTGTTTCTTCTGACTCTTTGCAATATGTTCTCCTTGGCCTAGGAGCTTTTATATTTGGTTATAATATTCCTGGGAGTTGTCACCTGGGGGTTTATTTCAGGAGATGAATGGTACATTCTTTCAATTTCTACTCTACCTTCTTGTTCAAGAATAACAGTATAGTTTTCTTTGCTAATTTCTGGTAATATGATATCTTTCCTTTTTTTCCATCCATCATGACTTTCAGGACATCCAGAAATTTTTAAATTCTTTCTCCTACATCCATTTCATAGGACATTTATTTTTTCAGTGACATATTTCATTGATTTCCTCCAATTTTTTTCATTTCTACTTGCCCAATTAGAACTTTTAAGGAATTGTTTCTTCCATGAACTTTTGAACCTACCTTTCCTTTCAGTCAATTCAATGTTTTTAGAAACTCTTTTCTCTATTGGATGTTTTTTTTACCTCTTTTTACATTTGGCCAATTCTCCTTTGCATTGCTTTCATTTCTTTTCCTCATTTTTCTTCTGCTTCTCTTAATTGATTTTTCAAATTCTTTTTAGATATTCCAAAGCCCAAGACCAATTCACATTTTTCTTTGATCTCACTGTTCACTTCTTAGTCTGTGCTTTGCTCTCCTCTATATCCAAAATGATTTTCTATGTTTACATTGGCTTTTTTAATGTTTGGTAATTTCTAAATCTTTTTTCTTGACTGCTTTTATTTTAAAGGTTGTCACTTTTCTCAGGGTAAAGTGGGAACTCTCTTAAACTTCAGTTTTTCCTTTATGCTATTTTTAACTCTAGTTCTGGGTTCTTAAATTTCAGTTTTCTGGATTGAAGTTAGAGACACAATGATAGAGCAGAGGCAATAGAACCTTGAGCCTCTCTGAGAATTTGAAATTATTAACTGTATTATTAACTTTCATCCTTAAAAATGATCATTAAGTTTAATCATTAAGTAAAATTTTGATTCCTTTCATGTTAGAAACTTCATTCATCCACACAGGAACTGCTTATTTCTGATTAAGGACAGAACTTTATTTATTCATCATGATTGAATCCTGCAATTGCCACAGGTAGTTAATATCAGAAGCAGGACTTGATTTCAAGTTTTCCTGACTGATCCCTGAACTCTATCCTTTATGTTGCAGTGAAATAAGAATGAGATTTACATACAAACGTAGAATCTGTGTAAGGGTCATAGAAAAAAATGGTAGGCTAGAAGCATATTGGTAATATTTATTTAGATAATTCATCAGAAAATAACTTCTATCCTTTTTTAGATGCATTATTCATCTGAAAATCTTAAACAAAAAATGAAAGGATAGGCTAGATAGTCAAATAGCATTGCCACATTTCTCATTCATAATTCTTGACCAGAGAGAAGGCAGTGAGCAGTTTATAAAGTTTCAAGCAACTTTGTCATTTGGTTTTGCAGAAAGGTTTTCTGATGAATGGAATAAGGCATGGAAGCACACTGATGAATATGGAATCATTAAAACATAGCTGAAGAAAATAAGTATTTAAACATTTTATTTTCCCCTCATAGTGAATAAATAGTCTTCCAGTGAGAGAACAGGTTTCCATTTCCAAGATATCTTTGTCTCCACAAAGGCTTCTATGCAATAATTAATGATAATGAGGTACTTTGAAAATGAATGCATAATACAGTTATTTTTTTCTTTTGATCAAAGATGTGGCTTCCTTATGCACATCTCAGAAAGAACATTTCAAGGACAAGAAGTTGAGTTAGCAAAAGAAAATTGCTTTCAGAAAACTCAAAGAAATAATTTTAATTTCCTAGAAAATGCACAATTTAGTTGGAATCTTAGGAATGCACTATTCCGGGGAATGTGAAACCTAAAGAAATGACCTCTTACACAGTCATCTCTAAGATACTCTGTTTTATATAACATAACTTATTTGCTTTGCCTTGTGTCACTTAATTTAGAGAAAGCTGTTTTCACTGTAAAATTATCAGATGTATAACAAATAAAATGTATTTCAATTGCAGTGAGTAATGAAAATATAAAGAAAATATCTCTTAAAATTCCTTAATTTTCTCTCTTAAAGAAGTTTCTTGTATTTACTCATTGATTCTTCTTTCAATTTGTTCACTTCAATTACCATATTAAGGATCTTTTGCATATAATATATTATGCCTGGTGTTTGGGAAGCTATGGTACTATATAAAGAGAGATGAACCTGCAATAAGGAACTTAAGTACAAACCTCAGCCTTGCTCCTAGTACTATGATCTTGGACAACTCACTTCACTTTTGCAAATTGCTTTCCAAAATGAGTAATTCCCAGTTGCATTCATAACAAAGACACTGAAACCCTTCTGATCCAAGTTGTATTAATTTGTCTTGTGGACAAATGAATGAAAAAAAATTAATGAATGAAAACATATTCCTGTGCCTTTGGATTTTGTATTATGAAACATTTGATTATTAAATTCAATTATTTATAATTCTTCATTGTCTGGTCAGAACTATTAGTATACTTTTTGATTTTTTTAATTTTTAAATTTAAATTTTGAATATTTTCCCATAGCTACATATTTCATGTTCTTTCCCTCTCCCCCAAAATCCCCTAACCCCCCTTAGCCAACGCACAATTCTGTTGTTTTTTACATGTATCATTGATCAAGACCTAATTTCATATTATTGATGGTTGGACTAAAGTTATTGTTTAGTGTCTACTTCCCCAATAATATCCCCATAAGTTCATGTGTTCAAGCAGTTGTTTTTCTTCTGTGTTTCCCTTCCCACAGTTCTTCCTTTGAATGTGGCTATTTTTCTTTCTCATAAGTCCCTCAGCCTTGCTCTGGATCTTTGCATTGCTGCTAGAAGAGAAGCCCATTGTGTTCAATTGTACCACAGTATATCCATCTCTGTGTATAATGTTCTCCTGGTTCTGCTCCTTTCATTCTGCATCAATTCCTGGAGGTCATTCCAGTTCACATGGAATTTCTCCAGTTCTTTTTTCCTTTGAGCACAATAATATTCTATCACTAAATTAGAGATTATATGAATCAAAGGAGAAATCAATAAAATAGAAAGTAAAAGACCTATTGCATTAATTAATAAGACTATAAGCTAGTCCTTTGGAAAAAATGATAAAACAGACAAAGTACTGGTAAATCTAATAAAAAAAGGAAAGAAGAAAACTAAATTAACAATATCAAAGATGAAAAGGGAGACCTCACCTCTAATGAAGAGGAAATTAAGGCAATCATTAAAAAACTATTTTGCCCAATTATATGGCAATAAATACAGTAATGTAGGTGACATGAATGAATATTTACAATGATATAAATTACTAGGATTAAGAGCAGAAGAAATAGAATATTAAATAATACAATAACAGAAAAAGAAATCAAACAAGCCAACAAAGAACTCCCTACAAAAAAATTTAAAGGGCCTGATGGATTTGCAAGTGAATTTTATCAGACATTCAGAGAACAACTAATCCCAATACCATACAAACTATTTGACATAATAAGCAAAGAAGGAATTCTACCAAATTCTTTTTATGACTCTAATATGGAACTGATTCCAAAGCCAGGCAGACCAAAAACAGCAAAAGAAAACTACAGACTAATCTCCACAATGAACAAATGAACAAAGAAAAATCTTAAACAAAATACTGGCAAAAGACTCCAGCAAGTGAATATGAGGTTTATCCATCATGATCAGTTGGGATTTTTATCAGGAATGCAAGGATGGTTCAATATTAGGAAAGCTATCTACATAATTGACCATATCAACAAGCTAATAAACAAAAACTACATGATTATCTCAATAGATGTTGACAAAACACAACATCCATTCCTATCAAAAACACTAGAAAGTATAGGAATAGAAGGACCTTTGCTAAAAATAATAAACAATATGTATCTAAAACCATCACAAGCATCGTATGCAATGGGGATAAATTAGAAGCCTTCCCAATAAGACCAGGTATGAAACAAGGATACCCATTATCACCTCTATTATTTAACATCTTACTAGAAACACTAGAAGTAGCAATAAGAGAAGAAAAAGAAATTGAAGATATTAAAATAGGCAGTGAGGAGACTAAGCTATCACTCTTTGCAGATGATGTGATGGTCTACTTAAAAAATCCTAGAGAATCAACTAACAAGCTAGTAAAAATAATCAACAACTTTAGCAACATTGCAGGATACAACATAAATGCACATAAATCATCAGCATTTCTGTATATTTCCAACACATCACAGCAGCAAGAGGTAGAAAGAGAAACACCATTTAAAATCACCCTAGACAATATAAAACACTTAGGAATCTATCTATCAAAACAAACAGAGGAATTATACAAATGCAACTACAAAACACTTTCCAAACAATTAAAACTAGATCTAAACAATTGGAAAAAACATTGCTTGCTCATGGGTAAGATAAGCTAACATAATAAAAATGACCATTCTACCCAAATTAATTTACTTATTTAGTGCCATACCTATTAAACTACTAAGAAACTTTTTTTTATGGAATTAGAAAAAAAAACTATAACAATTTTCATTTGGAAGAGCAAAAGATCAAGAATATCAAGGGAAATAATAAAAAAAATGTGAAGGAAGGTAGCCTCGCAGTACCAGATATTAAACTAAACTATAAAACAGTGGTCATCAAAACAATATGGTACTGGCTAAGAGACAGAAGAGCGGATCAGTGGAATAGACTTTGGGTAAATGACATCAGCAAAACATTTTATGATAAACCCAAAGCACCCAACTTTTGGGACATGAATCCACTATTTGACAAAAACTGCTGGGAAAATTGGAAAAAAAATATGGGAGAGATTAGATTTAGATCAACATCTGACACCCTACACCAAAATAAATTCAAAATGGGTGAATGACTTGAATATAAAGAAGGAAACTATAAGTAAATTAGGTGAGCACAGAATAGTATACTTGTCAGATCTCTGGGAAAGGAAAGATTTTAAAACCAAACAAGTGTTAGAAAAAATTCAAAAATGTAAAATAAATACTTTCTATTACATTAAATTAAAAAGGTTTTGTACAAACAAAAACAATGCAACCAAAATCAGAATGGAAAAAACAAAGTGGGAAAAAAAATCTTTATAACAAAATTCTCTGACAAAGGCCTAATTACTAAAATTTACAAGGAGCTAAATCAATTGTACAAAAAATCAAGCCATTCTCCAATCAATAAATGAGCAAGAAATATGAATAGGCAATTTTCAGATAAAGAAATCAAAACTATCAACAAACACATGAAAAATTGTTCTAAATCTCTAATAATTAGAGAAATGAAAATAAAAACAACTCTGAGGTGCCACCTCACACATAGCAGATTGGCTAAAATGACAGCAGGGAAGAGTAATGAATGTTGGAGGGGATGTGGCAATATTGGGACATTAATGCATTGCTGTGGAGTTGTAAACTGATCCAACAATTTTGGATGGCAATTTGGAACTATGCCCAAAGAACACTAAAAGATTGCCTGCCCTTTATCCAGCCATACCACTACTGGGTTGGTACCCCAAAGAGATCATTGGGAAAAAGACATGTACAAAAGTATTTATAGCTGTGCTCTTTGTAGTGGCAAAAAACTAGAAAATGAGGGTATGCCCTTCAATTGTTGTATCTGCTGGTTATGGGATACTACTGTGCTCAAAGGAATAATAAACTGGAGGAATTCCATGTAAACTGAAAAGACCTCCAGGAATTGATGTAGAGTGAAAGCAGCAGAACCAGGAGAACACTGTACACAGAGACTGATACACTGTGGTAAAATCTAATGTAATGGACTTCTATACTAGCAGCAATATGATAATTCTGAGGCATTTATGGAAAAGAACACTACCCACATTCAGAGGAAGAACTACAGGAGTGGAAACACAAAAGGGAAACAACTACTTGAACACATGAGTTGATACATTCATGATTTGGGATGTAGACTCTGAATGACCACCCTAATACAACTATCAATATTATGGAAATATTTCTTGATTGATGACACATGAAGAAACCAGAGGAATTGCATGTGGGCTATGGGGTGGGAGTTGAAGGGGAGAGTAATAACATGAATCATGTAGCCATGGAAAAATTTCTTTTAATTTAAAATTAAATTAAAATTAAAAATAAATAATAAAAATTAAAAATAATAAAAAATAAAAATATGGAGGGCATACCATTTGGTCCATATATATTTTTTCTTTATCTGACCCATTTTTATTATTTAATGAATAATTATAAATCGAGAGTCTCCAGAACATTTTATTTTTTTCTTTTCTTTTGTTTTTTCACATACCCCCAACTTCCCCTTCCCCACCATGATATTTTCACTGTGTTTTTTTAAAGGTTTATTAATATTCATTTTTACCATGGTTACATGATTCATGCTTCTACTTTCCCTTTCACCCCCGCCTCCCCCAACACATGGCCAATTCACATTTCCACTGGTTTTAACATGTATCATTGATCAAAACCCATTTCCAAATTGTTGATAGTTGCATTGGTGTGGTAGTTTCGAGTCTACGTCCCCAGTCATGTCCACCTCATCCCGTGTGTTCAAGCAGTTGTTTTTCTTATATGTTTCCTCGCCTGCAATTCTTCCTCTTAATGTGGGTAGTGTTCTTTACCATAAATCCCACAGAATTGTCCTGGTCATTACATTGCTGCTAGTACAATAGTCCATTGCATTCTATTTTACCGTAGTATATCAGCCTTTGTGTACCATGTTCTTCTGGCTCTGCTCCTTTCACTCTGCATCAGTTCCTGGAGGTCATTCCAGTTCACATGGAATTCCTCCAGGTTATTATTCCTTTTAGCACAATAGTATTCCATCACCAGCATATACCACAGTTTGTTCAGCCATTCCCCAATTGAAGGACGTAACCTCCTTTTCCAGTTCTTTTCCACCACAAAAAGTGCAGCTATAAATATTTTCGTACAAGTCTGTTTATTTATGATCTCTTTGGGGTACAAACCCAACAATGGTATGGCTGGATTAAAGGGCAGGCATTCTTTTATAGCCCTTTGAGCAGAGTTCCAAGTTGCCATCCAGGATGGTTGGATCAGTTCACAACTCCACCAGCAATGCATCAATGTCCCAATTTTGCCACATCCCCTCCAGCATTCATTACTCTCCCCTTCTTTCATTTTAGCCAATCTGCTAGGAGTGAGGTGATACCTCAGAGTTGTTTTGATTTGCATTTCTCTAATTATTAGAGATTTAGAACACTTTCACATGTACCTATTGATACTTTTGATTTCTTTACCTGAAAATTGCCTATTCATGTCTCTTGCCCATTTATCAATTGTGAATGGCTTGATTTTTTATACAATTGATTTAACTCCTTGTATATTTGAGTAATTAGACCCCTGTTCAGAGTTTTTCGTTATAAAGATTTTTTCCCAATTTGTTGTTTCCCTTCTGATTTTG
>NC_058134.1:262160101-262228272 GCF_016433145.1 Gracilinanus agilis | reverse complement strand
GTGGCAAAATTGGGACATTAATGCATTGCTGGTGGAGTTGTGAACTGATACAAACATTCTGACTGGCAATTTGGAACTATGCTCAAAGGGCTATAAAAGAATGCCTGCCCTTTGATCCAGCCTTACCATTGTTGGGTTTGTACCCCAAAGAGATCATAGATAAATGGACTTGTACGAAAATATTTATAGCTGCACTTTTTGTGGTGGCAACGAACTGGAAAAGGAGGGTATGTCCTTCAATTGTGGAACGGCTGAACCAATTGTGGTACATGCTGGTGATGGAATACTATTGTGCTAAAAGGAATAATAAACTGGAGGAGTTCCAGGTGAACTGGAAAGACCTCCAGGAACTGATGCAGAGTGAAAGGAGCAGAGCAAGAAGAACATTGTACACAGAGACGGATATACTATGGTAAAATTGAATGTAATGGACTTCTGTACCAGCAACAGTGCAATGATACAAGACAGCTATGAGGGATTTATGGTAAAAAACGCTACCCACATTCAGAGGAAGGACTGCAGGAGAGGAAACATAGAAGATAAACAATTGCTTGAACGCATGGGCTGAGGCGGACATGATTGGGGATGTAGACTCGAAACTACCACACCAATGGAAATAACAACAATTTGGAAATAGGCCCTGAGCAAGGACACATGTTACAACCAGTGGAAATGTATTGGCCATGGGTGGGGGTAGGGGGGATGAAGGGGAAAGTAGGGGCATGAAGCGTTTAATCAGGTTAAAAATGAATATTGATAAATGTTTAAAATAAAATTTTATAAAAAACAAAAAAAAGACTTATTTCCAAATTGATGATAGTCACATTGGTGTGGTAGTTTCAAGTCTACATTCCCAATCATGTCTGCATCAACCCATGTGTTCAAGCAGTTGTTTTTCTTTGGGTTTCTCCTCCCACAGTTCTTCCTCTGAATGTGGGTAGGGTTCTTTTCCATAAGTTCCTCAGAACTGTTATGGATCATTGCATTGCTGCTAGTATAGAAGTCCATTACATTCTATTTTACCACAGTGTATTGTTCTCTTTGTTACAATGTTCTTCTGGCTCTGCTCCTTTCACTCTGCATTAATTCCTGGAGGTCTTTCCAGTTTACATGGAATTCTTTCAGTTTAATATTCCTTTGAGTGCAATAATATTCCATCACCAACAAATACCACAGTTCGTTCAGCCATTCCCCAATAGAAGGGCATACCCTCATTTTCCAATTTTATGCCACCACAAAAATCATGACTATAAATATTTTCCTAAAAGTCTGTTTAAGATCTCTTTGGGGTATAGACCCAACAATGGTATTGCTGGATCAAAGGGCAGGCAATTTTTTATAGCCCTTTGAGAATAGTTCCAAATTGCCCTACAGAATGCTTGGATCAGTTCACAACTCCACCAGCAATGCAATAATTTCCCAAATTGGCCACATACCCTCTAACATTCATTAATCTCCCTTACTATCATTTTAGCCAATCTGCTAGGTGTGAGGTGATAACTCAGAGTTGTTTTGATTTGCATTTCTCTAATTATTATAGATTTAGAGCACTTTCTAATGTGCCTATTGATAGTTTTGATTTCTTCATTTCAAAATTGCTTATTCATGTCCCTTGCCCATTTGTGGATTGGGGAATGGCTTGATTTTTATACAATTTTATACAATTGATTTAACTTCTTGCATATTTGAGTAATTAGACCCCTGTCAGAGTTTTTTGTTATAAAGGCTTTCCCCCGGTTTGTTGTTTCACTTTTGATTTTGGTTGCATTGTTTTTGTTTTATACAAAAACTTTTTAATTTAGTATAATCAATCAACCCATTCACATTCAGAGTTATAATTATCATTTGTGTATTCCCCAACATTTTGGTATCCTCTCTTAGTTCTACACCTTCTTCTTAGGCTATTTCCTTTTAAACCAGTGATTTCTTTTTAAACACAGTGGTCTGTGTTCAAAGTCCATGCGTCCTTTATCCTTTTGGGGTCTCAAGTCTTGCTGCTCTAAGGAACAGCCCCTGGTGACCTCAGGTAGCTTTCAATGACTTAATGGATGCCCCAAACTTGCTCTAGCTATTGTGTGCTGGCTTTGGCTCTTTAGGTGGGAGGGAGGGATGAGGGAGTTGCTCAGCTCATGTTTTAGTAGAGCTATTTCATCCCCTTATAGCATAGAAATGCCCCAATCCCACATACATTCAATGCTGCACCCTGTTGTGGGGTCCCTTTGTTCATCTGGATTTGTTTTTATGTCCCCTTGAGGAGTCTTATATGTGTGGGTTAGGAGAGGTTAAGCAGCTGCTTTTTACTCTGCTGCCATCACTATTTCCTTTTAAACCAGTGGTTTGCTTTAAACCAGTAACTCTTGTCCCCTCCCTTGATTTACTTCTCTTTTTAACCCCTTCCTTATTATTCCCCTCTTTTTATTTTTAAGGCCTAATGAATTCCCTCCCCCTTCTTCTCCCCTCCATTTTTTGATCTCCCCACTCCCATTCTCCCCTTGGTTTATCTGTTCTGACTTTCTCAGTAGGATTAGATAGAGTTCTAAGCTACTCTTGCCTCTCATGGCTAATTACACTGAGAGTAAGGTTTAACTATTACCTCTTAATGCTCTCTTCCTCTCCTTCTTATAATAGTATTTATTCCATCTCCTTCCCATGCCCTCTTTGTGTGTAATTGAATATCCTATTTTTCTTATTCATTCAATTTCTCTCGGTGTCCTCTACTATTCATCCCCTCTTTCCCAACTCCATATCATCTTAGACCATTTAGTATTCCAACTTCTCCCTATGAATAATTCTTCGAATTACTATAATAGTGAATACTATAATAGTGAATAGAGTTCACTACAGAGAATTTTACATAACATTTCCCCACATAGGAGTACCAATAATTAGATCTTATTGAAGCCCTTAAATGGGCAAATTTAAAAAAATAAGAGTTTTACTACTTTCTCTTCTGTTTCTTATTTACCTTTTCATGTTTCTATTGATTTTTATGGTTGGATATTGAACTTTCCATTTAGTCCTGATCTTTTCTGTGCAAATACTTGGAAATCTCCTATCTTGTTGAATGCCAAAACTTTCCCCTGGAAGTATATAGTCAGTTTTTATGGGTAAGTGATCCTTGGTTGTAGATTCAGTTCTTTTACCTTTCTGAATATCACATTCCAAGGCTTGCAGTCTTTTAGTGTAGAGGCTGCCAGATCCTGTGTGATCCTGATTGGTGCTCCTTGATATCTGAATTGTCTCTTTCTGGCTTCTTGTAAGTTTTTTTTACTTGGAAGCTCTTGAGTTTGGCTATTATATTCCTGGGCGTTGTCTTTTCTGGGTCTCGTGGAGAGGGTGATCTATGGATCCTTTCAATGTCTATATTACCCTCTTGTTGTAGAACTTCAGTGCAGTTTTGCTGAATAATTTCTTTTACTATGGAGTCCAAATTACTATTCATTTCTGCTTTTTCAGGAAGACAATTGATTCTCAAATTGTCTCTTCTAGACCTGTTTTCTTGATCTGTCAGTTTCTCATTGAGATATTTCATGTTTCCTTCTATATTATCAGTCTTTTGACTTTGTTTTATTTGTTCTTGCTGTCTTGAGAGATCATTGGCTTCTAATTGCCCAATTTTTGTCTTTAGAGACTGGTTTTCTGCTATAATGTTTTAATTTCCCTTTTCAATTTGGTCTATCTTGTTTTCCAGCTGTTTGTCTTTGGTCTCCAAATTGCCTATCAATTCTTTTGATTTGGGGGCATCTTTTTTGAATTGCCAAATTTTAGCTTTTAGAGACTGGTTTTCCTCTTCCAATTGAGAAAATCTGCTTTTTAAACTGTTATTTTCTTGCCAGATCTCTTCCATCTGTTTCATCATTTCAGATTTGAACTCTTTAAGAGCTTGTGACCAGTTTTCATTGTTTTGGGAAGGTTTGGATATGATTATTTGTTTGTTCTCCTCTGCTGTTTGCTCTGTTTTCTGAACTTTCTCTGTGTAAAAGTTGTTGAGTGTTAAATAATTCTTCTTGCTGATCTTTCTCTTCTGGGGTTCCTGAATCTGGCTTGCCATTTTTAGCCCAGTTCCCTCTCAACTTTATCCTCCCACCCAGGGTCTGTCTGCGCTCTTCTGGCTCCTGATGTCTCAGGTCTAGTTGTTCTCAGGGTCAAGCCTCCTGGTCTTCCCCTTGCTTGTTCCTCTGCCCTAACCTCCTTTAACAGTCTCAGGACACTGCTTCCATAGTTCTGCACCCCTCTGTACTGGGTCCCCACCCAAAATCTGCCTGTGTTCAGGATCCATGCCCACGCCTGAGCTCACAATCCATGTGTGAGGCTGCTCTCAGGGTCTGTGTTTAATGTCTGTGTGTTCTTTATCTTCTTGGTGTCTTAAGTCTTGCTGCTCTCAGGAGCTTGCCCTGGTTACCCCACGTGGCTGCCAAGGACTTAATGGGTGCCCCAAATTCACTCTGACTCTTTTGCACTGGCTTTGGCACTGTAGGTGGTGTGTGTGTGTGTGTGTGTGTGTGTGTGTGTGTGTGTGTGTGTGTTGCTCAGCTCGCGTTTTTGTGAGAACTCTTTCACCTCTTTATAGCATGGAAATGCCCTGATTCCATGTACCTTCAATCCTGTGTCCTGTTGTGGGGTCCCTTCATTCATCTGGATTTGTTTTTATGTCTTCTTGAGGAGTCCTATATATGTGAGTTAGGAGAGGTCAAGCAGCTGATTTTTGCTCTGTTGCCATCTTGACCCGGAAACCCTGGACCAACATTCATTGTGCATCATCTAAAGCAGGCAGCAACATTTTAGTCTGTGAGAGCCATAAATGCCACATTTTTAAAAATGAAATTTCGTGAGAGCCATACAGTGCTCACAGTATGCACTCCTGTAACAGAGCGAGCTCCTGTAACAGAGCCTGAAAAAAATTGATTTTATGGCTCCTGCAGAAAGAGCCATATCTGGCCCTCAAAAAAACAAGATGTGGCTCGAGAGCCATACGTTGCTGACCCCTGATCTAAAAAAAAAAAGAGGAAATAGCAATTATGATGTCAGATAAAGCTAAAGCAAAAACTGGTGTGTTTAAAAGAGACAAGAAAGGAAAATACATCTTGCTAAAATCTATTATGAACAATGAAGAGATGTCCGTGTTAAATGCATATGCACCAAATGTATAGCATCCAGATTTTTAAAAGAGAAACTAAAGGAGTTTAAGGAGGAAATAGAAAGTATGAAGATGCTAGTGAGAGACATCAACCTTCCCCTATGAGAACTACAGAAATTGAATCTAAAAATAAATAAGAAAGAAGTAAGGGAGGTGAATGAAATGCTAGAAAAACTAGAGATATTAAATACCTGGAGAAAATTGAATAGGGATAACAAGAAATATACCTTCTTTTCCATAGAACATAATACATGGTCAAAGATTTACCATGTATTAGGGCATAAAAACATCATGGCCAAATACAGAAAACAAAAATAATGAATGCAACTTTTTTCTGATCATAATGCCATAAAATTATAATCAATAGCAATTCATGGAGAGACAATTTAAAAATTAATTGGAAACTAATGTAATTCTTTAAAACTGGTGGGTTAAAGAAAAAGTCATAGAAATAATTACTGATTACATTGAAGTGAATGACAATGAGGAAACAACATATCAAAATTTATATAATACAGCCAAAAAAATACTCAGGAGAAAATTTATATCCCTGGGTGTTTATATCAATAAAATAGATAAAAAGTATAACCTCGGCATGCACTTAAAAAAAAAGAACAAATAAAAAATTCCCAGATGAGGAATAAATTGGAAGGTGAAAAATCAGAAGAGAAATTAATAAAATTGAAAGTAAAAGAATTATTGAACTAATAAATAAGACTAGGAGTTGATTTTAAAAAAAACAACAAATAAAGTATTGGATAATCTAATTTTAAAAAAGAGAAGAGAATCAAATTATCAGTATCAAAAATGAAAGAAGGGATTTCATCTTTAATAAAGAGGAAAATATGGCAAGTGTTAGGAGCTATTTTACCCAATCACTTGACAAGAAATTTGAAATCTAGTTGAAATGAATGAATATTTATAGCAAAAATAAATTGCCCAGATTAACAAAAGATGAAGTAGAATACTTAAATAATTCCATATCAGACAAAGAAATTGAACAAATTATTAAGGAATTCCCTAAGAAAAAAATCCCCATGGCTAGATGGATTCACAAGGGAATTCTATCAAACTTTTAAAGAACAACGAATCCTAATATTATATCAACTATTTGACAAACTAAGTAAAGAAGGAGACTTACAAATTATTTTCTTGACACAAATGTGCTACTGATACCTAAGCCAGGAAGACCAAAAACAGAGAAAGAAAACTACAGACCAATATCCTTAATAATCATAGATACAAAAACCTGAAATAAAATACTAGCAAAAAGATGAAAAAAAGCAGTATTTATTTAAAACCATCAGCAAGTATCATCTGTAATGTGGATAATTTAGAAGCCTTCCCAATAATATCAGGAGAGAGACAAGGATGCCCATTTATTATCAGTGTTAATTAACATTGTACTAGAAATGCTAGTGGTGGCAATTAGAGAAAAAAAAGAAGTTGAAGAGATTAAGGTAGGCAATAAGTAAACTAAACTATCAGTCATTGAGGGTGATATGATGGTATATTTAGAGAATACTAGAAAATCTAATAAAAGGCTAGTGGAAATAATCAAATTTAGTAAAGTTGTAGGATAAAAAATAAACCCAACTAAATCACCATTTCTATATATTTCCAACAAAATTCAGCAACAAAAGTTAGAAAGAGAAACTCCACTTAAAATCACTCTGGACAATATAAAATATCTGGGATACTATTTGCCAAGACAAACACAGGAATTATATGAACGCAATTACAAAACACTTTCCACACAAATAAAACTAGCTCTAAACAATTGTAAAAAAACATTAATTGCTCATGGGTAGGGTGAGGTAATAAAATTAAAATGACAATATTACCTAAATTAATTTATTTATTCAGTGCTATACTTATCAAGTTATCAAAAACTATTTCATAAAATTGGGAAAAAATAAAACAATAAATAAAATAAAAATAATAACAAAATTCATCTGGAACAACAAAAAGTCAAGAATATAAAGGGAACTAATGAATAAAAAAAATTCTTAATACTACCAGGTCTTAAACTGGACTATAAAGCAGTGGTCATCAAAACAATCTGGTAATGGCTAAGAGATAGAAGGAAGGATCAATGGAATAGAATAGGAGTAAATGATCTCAGCAATCTAGTGTTTGATAAACACAAAGATTGTAACTTTTGGCATAAGAACCCACTATTTGACAAAAATTGCTGGGAAAAATGGAAAACAGTATAGTAAAAATTAGGTTTAGATCTAGATAAGTTTAAAATGTATATGATTTAAACACAAAAAAGTCATATTATAAGTGAATTAGGAGAACATGGAATAGAATACCTATAAGATCTATGGGGAAGGGAAGAATTTAAGATGAAACAAGAGAGAGAGGACATTTCAAAAAGTAAAATGAATAATTTTGATAGTATTAAATTAAAAAGGGTTTGTAAAACAAAACCAAAGCAACCAAAATTATAAGGGAAACAACAAATTGGTGAGGGGTGGGGTTATTACAAAATCTCTGACAAAGGTCTAATTTCTCTAATATACAAAGAACTAAGTCTAATTCATAAGAAACCAAATCATTCCCCAATTGACAAATGGTCAGAGGATATGAATGGGAAGTTTTAAATGAATAAATCAAAACTATCAATAATCATATGAAAAAAGGTTCTAAATCCCTCCTAATTGGAGAAATGCAAATCAAAACAAGTGTGAAGTCCCACCTTATTCGCAGCAGATTGGAAAATATGACATTAAAGGACAATAATAAATGTTAGAGGGGATGTGGCAAATTGAGACACTAATGAATTGCTGATAGAGCTGTGAATTGATCCATCCATTCTGGAAATGTGAAGATGGGATTAACTCTCCCCTGCCTATTTTTAGATTTAATCACTAGAAGTGTATATACCCCATTTTATCCTTAAGTCAGGGAGATCTATGACCCATGTGTGCTAAAGTGAGTGATGAATCAGAAATGACAGACTGCGTTCCCTGGGAAGTCCTAAGCAAAGCTAAAACTACAATTGGTCCATGTAAAGTGGAAGGAATGCACAGGAAGTGATGCAAAGAAATGTCTTTAAAAGCAGTTGCAACTTTCTGTGAGAGGCAGTTCTTTGGAGTTTGGAGTTCAAGTTTAAGGCTAGTGAAGAATCTGCTTCATGGACCTGAGACTCTGAAATTTGGTGAGACTGTTCTTGAATCTCTCTTTTTGAATCACCATTTGTGAATTCACCATGAATGAAAAGAACTTCTTTCCTGACTTTCTGGAGAGACAAGCCTCTGGAAAGGCCCCTATTTTGGAGAAGGCCTTGTGGCTGGAACTCTTGCTTAGTTTATCTCTGGGTCCACTTTTTCTGGGGTCTCTGAAGCCCTGTCTGGTTCAAACCCAGCCATAGTAATTATCTACTCTACTCTCTTTCATTGCCTTTACTTTCAATCTTTCTCCTTTTATAAATAAACTGCCTCAAAAGTCATTCTGATGTGAGTAACATATTTTTGGCAACCACATTTTTATACATTTGATCCAACCTTTAATTTTTAACCCTTACACAAGGCAATTTGGAATTATTCCTAAAGGTCTTTAAAAGAATGCATGCCCTTTGATCCAGCAATACCACTACTAGGTTTGCACCCCAAAGAGATTTTAAAAACGGGAAAGGGTCTGTTTATACAAAAATAGTTATAGCTATGCTTTTTGGGGTGGCAACAAATTTGAAAATGAGGGGTGTCCATTTATTGGAGAATGGCTGAACATATTGTGGTATATGATGGTGATGGAAAGCTATTGTACTATAAGGAATGATAAATTGATGGATTTCTATAAGAACTGGAAAGACCTATATGAACTGATGCAGAGTGAAATTAACAGAATTAGGAAAACATTATACATAGTAAATGAAACATTGTGGGATGATCAAATGTAGTTGATTTTTGCTACTAAAAGCAACAAAATTATCCCAGATAATTCTGAGGGGCTTGTGAGAAAGAATGCTATCCACATCTAGAAAAATATATGTGGCGGTAGAAATTGAGGAAAAAAATGTAAGATTTATCAATTGTTTATATAAGTATATGATTTGAGATTTTGGTTTTAAAAGATTATTCTATTACAAAAATGAATAATATGGAAATGAGTTTTGAGTCATAATCATAGAAAAAAACCTAAAAATAAAAACAAAATAGCAATACTGATTATTCATTTTGTTATAATAAACAATGAAAAAACTTTTGGTGTATTATTTACTTCTTTGTAGTCATAATTTTGGAGTATTTTTATAGGAAGCATTTCTAAAAATGTTATATGCTATTGAAAAAAGAATTTCTGAATACATTCCCTACACTGTATGCTACTTAGCTTTTTCTTATAACTCTTTACAAGTTAAGCATAATAAAATAAAATAAAATGGCCAATGCATCATTCATACAACATTATCCATTTTCTCTTCAAGGAAAGATTTTTGTTTTCTGTTGAAAATATGAAAATCTCAAATCATATACTTATATAAACAATTGATAAATCTTACATGATGATCTTAAAGATGTTTCATTGCTTCTGCTTTGAAAAGCCTCAATAAAAAGGTGTCTAATATATCATGGAGAGAAACTTCTTATAAAATTATTTATAAAATCAGTAGAGTTTTTTTCAATGATAGTCCTAGATAATGGTTTTGCCATTATCTAGGCAGTGATATATTCTTATGGAACTGGTAAACAGAAACTTTTAAAATAGAATTTTTCAGTATTTGAGATACTTCTCATTATAACTATATGATGTGATCTATCATGCTTTTGTTCTTCATTAGCATATAAAAATTTCACATTTTTAAAATATGCATTTATCAAGTTATAATGAGAAGTATCTCAAACATCAAAATCTCAAATCAATAAAAGTATGGAAATATATACTTATGTATTTTACTCAAGGCACTCAACTACATCTTATCATTGTTTCCATAGAGTTACCATAGATACTGATTTTACTGAATTGAATTTTCTCAAGCACCAAATTAATACTTTTATTTTTCTTAAACACTGAATTTATGTAAATTTAGTGTTCTTTAGTAAAAAGTTGAAGAAACAAAACTAATTTGTGAGAACTAAAAATATTATGTTTAATGTTGAATTGACAAGTAGGTGTGATGTTTATGCTTATATAATCTAATTATTCCTGTCCAAGAACCCACTAGAGAGGTCGGAGTATGAATCATCTTCATTATTCTCATTCTTCTTTTCAATATTTATTTTCCTTCTAGGGACTTCTATGATTTGAACAAATCTAAGTTAATCACTAAATCTTTTATGGATGATTTTAGAAGGAGGAAAACTAAAAAAATATATTTTTATAAATTTTTCTGCAAAAAGTCCTCAATGAAAATGAAATTCCTTTATTTAGATTCTAATATCATTGTTCAGAACTCCTATATGAGGAAGAAAAATTAATAAGAAAAAAGCACCAGACTGGTTCAGTAATTTCAATTATGACTGACTCTCCATATACTCTTTCTGATTCCATTTGGAGTTTTCTCAGCAAAGATACTAGAGTAATTTGCTATTTCTTTCTCCAGCTCATTTTACAGATGAAGAATTGAGACAAATTTTGTTAAGCAACTTGTCCAGTGTCTTACAGATAGTAAATATCTGAGACCAAATTAAAACTCATGAAATTGAGTCTTCCTGACTTCAGGTTTGTTGCTCTATCAGCTGTGCTACCTCCCTGACACCTGACACTAAACTAGATAGAAGAGGTTTGGTTTGGTTTGGTTTTGGCTATATGTGACACTTTTTGAAGGTATTACGAAATCAAGTTCAAATTGTATGGAAACAATAAAGGGAAGATATGGAACACATAGCATGACCCAGTATGGAGAAATAGATAGACAACCATCTTTGGAGCCAGAAAGACCTAGATTCAAGTTTATTGTAACTAATACTGATTATATGATAATAGTCAAGTATTTAAACTGTCAGTGTATTAGACAAGTCTTTAAAATTATAAGATTTCTGAAATGATATTCAATATAATATATGATTAATAGATATAGTAATTGATATGATGGACAATATATAACAAATGTAATAAAATACAAAATATATATAAAAGATGCCCACCTGTCTTAGTAGAAGATTTTCTAATAGGTGTTTAAAATTCCAAAGTAATCAGAATATCTTTACAATCCAGACACTGGAAGGGCCCCTCTAACATTATTATTTTATGAAAAAAAGTTTTGAATATTAATAATTATTGACATTTTCCTATTTTCTTGTCTTTAAAAAGTTGTCATTAGAATATCAAAAATAACCACTGAGAATATCCTTGATGACAGTATGAAATTGAACACATTGGTGTTCATAAACAACATTCTTTAGCATATCATATTTATTCAGGCACAGATTTGAAGGAAAGATAAAGCTTATTTCGACTGTGAAAAATCATTTGCTTTTTACAAAACAAAACCTGTCTCTTAATGATGTTTTCTAACAAATTATCCTAGCAAGCATTTGTTCAAATACTCCAAGGTTACGTGAATTTCAAAAGAATTGTGATAATTTTCCAATAATATTAAATGAGTCATATAATAGTTAGGTATATCTTCACCAAAGACTTTTGACACTATTAAAGAGGGTATCTAATGGAACATCCCAAATAAAGAAATATTTTATATAGATTCAGTGGAATGTGTGTAGAGAGTGTGCTGTTGCAGTCTACTGGGTTGCTGTTTACTTCTCTTCAGAAGAAGGGAGAATAAGTATTAAAGAATACCTTCAGTGAATGCTAGGACACTTGGCACATTCACTATATATGCCTATGCTTTCATTTTAAGTTCCCCAGTTCCTCATGATTGTGAATGTGTTTCTGTTGTTTTGATTAAACTTCAAGGTATTTTCAAAACTTCATAAATGGGATTAATATTCACTTAGAAGTTTGTTCTTCCCTTTCACATTGGAAAAATTGAGTGGATGATAAAATTTATACTGTATAGAGGGCAACATCCTATTAGATAAACAATCTATAAAATTCATTGCTCAAAAAATATATTTTGTTCTTAACAATGATTGGACTCAGCATTTAAGAGGAAGAGAATGTGTTGGATTACCTTTTAGAAAATGTATATTGCTACTTATAGCAACAAATAATTTCCTGCCTAAAGGATCATTATTTTGAACTTTAAGATCTTCACATTAATATGTCAATATGAATCATGGAATTCCATCAACTCACAAGAATTGAGATTAATTGAGTCACATAGAAGATATGTGAAAATATATTACTAATTAGGAATTGTGCAGAAGAAGTAGCTTACAGCAATTTATTAGTAATATGTATGAAAGGAATATATGCACAATATTTTCAAGAGAATGAAGAATAACTGATGGGCAGTTGTAATGCATTGGATATCATGTGATATTAAGAGAGAAAGGTGACCAACATCTCATATAAAATTCTAGAAGTATATATTTTTGTAAGGAGTGGTCAAATATGACAAAATTTGCATTGTTAGAGTTTTTGCAACCCATTGAGATCATGTATCTACTCACATCATTGTTTTCTGTCATTTCTTCTACAAAACCTGGAGGAATGATAACAGAAATAAGAAGAATAAAGAATTGGTTGTAGAATACATTGGTTAAAATTTTTAAAATTAAATACCTATACCATCCATATCAACTTAATTTAGGAAATGAATATTCACTATGTATATATTACATATCTTTAAAATATCATTAAAATTTGTTATAGATTAATGTAGTTTTATGCTCATTATTTATTCATTCATTGTGAAAGAAAAGAGGTGAAATCATCAGATGTCTTTTCATTCAATTGTCCTAGAGAAAGACTTGCAATGGAAATAGTTACACACTTTCAAGAGAACTTCATCGATATTAACAATTTTCAGAACTCTAGACCTCTGTACAAAGAGCAACATATAAACAATGCTATACGAGAATGAATAGTTAGCCTCAAAGTCAGGGTGAGAATGGTTGAAATAGGTCCTGCCTGTGATGCATTAGACTTGTGACCCTAGGCAAGTTACATTACCTCTCAGTGCCCCATACAACAAAGACCATATGCTACCGAATTATTGCTTTTATGTAGTAAGAGAAAGAATTTCCTTATTAGAAGTTCCTTAAACCAATGAAATTACAGATCCAATGGAAAAAAATGCAGCTGGTATAGATTTGTTACAAAACTGTCCAGTCCCTGATGGATAATGAACTGTTCTCCACCAGTTAGACTTCCTGTTTACAATACTCAATTAATACATCTGGCTGACTTTAATTGCATTAGCTTTGTCGCACCAGAGGTGGCATAACTTTCATGTGAGATAATTAGGTTTGCTCAATTTAAACAGACACATTAATGCAGCTCAGCAAGGCTCAATTAAATCTGTTTTCAAAGCAGAATAACAGTGTGAAGCATTATGGGTAATGCTATGTAAATAGCCATATTGGCAGAAGAACTGAGTGGGGTTATAGCAGTGCCTATTGGCAGAGAGTAAACTACTCCACTTGGGTTGCCAAGGCTAAAACAGCAAGACATGTACTGTGATTTCTCTTTCTTAGGGCTTATCGAAGTGGGACAGCTGTTGTACTAGTCAAAGAAATTGATTTGTCCCTTCATTTTTTCAAATAACAAATTTCTTTTAAATTTCATTTTTTCTGTGTCTATTGTCTCATCCTCTAAACTCAGTTATTTTTTTCTCAGATGACATCCAAGCCCAATGATTCTTCAAATGACTCTTCCATATCAAATAGGTATTTCTCTTTGAAGTGAGGTAGTCCAGATGCTATTATCATGTTCAAATTCAATGTCAACTTTCTTATTGCTAAAGCTGGTTAGCAATTAATGATATTTTATATTCTGATATAACACTTTAAACTTGAGGTATGCTTATCAAATGCCAATTTTATTAATTTCATTCAATATAAGAACTTCATTGAAAATGCCTTCCATATAACATTGTCAGGAGAGTTAATAATATTTTGAAATTAACCACATGGCTTCCAATTAAGTTCACATCAGAGCAGATTGATAATGCACAGAACTTTTAGAAATATTACTACCCAAAGTAAGAGACTTAATGACCCTAAAGTTGCATCCTGTTTTGGAATGTGTTTTCAAAGAGAGTATGAAGAACTCCAAAATGATTTTAAGTACTAAATATCCTCCATTTATCTGAAATAGAGATATTTATATATAAATGGGCACACTTCAGAGTTACTTCAGTCAAGTTTCATTCTTTAAAGAGAAGTCGAGGATGAAAGTTTTTGCTCCTTTTAGGCCTACTGAATAATCTACTCCTCCTGGTTTAGTTGACCATCACTATGCCAAAACCATGTCATACACAAACACCTCCCTGTGACCAAGGGACCAACTACAAGTTAATAGTTGTATATATTCTTTAGTGAGAAGTCATTTAAAATTCCAGCTTCCATGATGAGTTCATGCTCAGAAGCTTCACCCATATTACTCATCTGTTGGTATGTGAAGAGAGACAGAAAAACAGATAGGCAGAGACAAAGAGTCACAGAGACAAAGATTCACAGAGACAGAGGTGAAAAGACAGAGATATAAAGAAGAGTGGATAGAGAGAATCACAAATAGACAGAAAGAGAAAAAAGACCAAGAGAGAAAGAGATGTAGATGGAAAAAGACAGGTAGGTAGAGATATAGACAGAGACAGAGGCAGAGATAGAGCAACAAAGATATAAAGAGAGAGAGAAATGGAGTTAAAATAGTATATAGTATATACATGTGGTTTGGGCAGATCCAGTTATATTTCGACATGTTCTGGAGTATTTAGTAAGATATACTATATTTCTATGTATGAGATATTTCATTAAAAATTTAAATTTATTGATTGTTTTTGTCTTTTCATAAGTTATTCATGGTGATGAAAGTGGAAATATTTCCCCTCTGTCAAAATGAGCCTTTATTTATTTATTTATTAGAGTTTGAATGAAACCTTGCAGCCTCTATTCCTTCATTTTTTATTTTTATTTTTAGGTATTTTTCATGTTTACATGATTAATTTTCTTTTCCTTCCCTCTTCCCTTCCACCTTCCAGAGCCAAAAAGCAATTCTACTGGGTTCTACAAAAGATATCACTTGATACCTATTTCCATATTATTCAGTTTTCCTATAGAGAAATCTTTTAAAGCCTAAATCACAAATCACACATCTATCTATCTATCTAACTCTCTATCTATCTCTGTAATAAGTGATGTCATATGTTTTTGTTTTGCATTTCTACTCCCATATAACATTCTTACAATGTGATTAGCATTCTTTCCCAAAAGTCCTTCAGTAGTGTCCTGGCTTTTTGAATTGCTACTAGTAGAAAATTCCATTATATTGGATTGTTCCACAATGTTTTACTTTCTGTGTACAATGTTCTCCTGGTTCTACTCATTTCACTCTGCATCAATTCATTGAGGTTCTCCTAGCTCATATAGAAATCCTCCAGATCATCATCCCTTTTAGCACTAGAATATTCCATTACCATCAGATACCCCAGTTTGTTCAGTCATTCCCCAAATGAGGGACAATCCTTAATTTTCCAATTTTTTGCCACCACAAAGAGCATGGCTATGAATATTTTTGTGCAAGTATTTTTCCTTATTATCTCTTTGGAGCAACAAACCAAGGATTGGTATTGCTGGATCAAAGAGCATGCATTTTTTTAAGCCCTCTGTGCATAATTCCAAATTGTCTTCCAGAATGGCTAGATTAATTCACAACTTCACCAGCAATGCATTAGTGTCCTGATTTTGCCACAACTCCAACCTTTATTATTTTTCTTTACTTTCATATTGGCTAGTCTGCTAGGTTTGAGGTGGTACCTCAGTGTTGTTTTGATTTGCATTTTTCTAATTATGAGAGATTTAAAACATTTTTTCATGTGCTTATTGATACTTTTGATTTCTTTATCTAAAAACTGCCTATTCATGTCCCTTGACCATTTGTCAATTGGGGAAGGGCTTGATATTTTATTCAATTGATTTAGCTCCTTATAAATTTGAGAAATGAGACATTTGTCAGAGGTCTTTGTTATAATTATTCCCCCCTACTTGTTGCTTCCCTTCTAATTGTGGTTGAATTGGTTTTGTTTGTACAGAAACTTGTTAATTTGAGATAATAAAAAATATTCATTTTACATTTTGTAGCATCCTCTATTTCCTGCATGGTCTTAAATTCCATCCTTTCCAATAAATCTGACCAGTATATTATTCTATATTCACCTAATTTTTTATGATTTCCCTCTTTGTATTTAAGTCATTTTGCATTCTGAATTAATCTTGGTATAGGGTGTAAGACGTTGATTTAAAACTAATTCAAATTGAGCTTTAAGAATATTTTTTGTAAAAATATTATCCATTATCAGCTTTTTCAAGTGCTTTTATATTTTCATCTTTTCCATTATTACAATGAGTTATCAGGAATTTTTTATAAAATTTGCTTAATAGTGCAGTTTCAAATGTTCACCTTCTTTTTAAATTAGCTTGGCAATTTCAGTCTTAATGGAAATGAAGGAATTCACTACATTGTTGGGTCAACTGAGACAATAGCCAGGAACAAAAGGATCAATATGAGGAATAGGAATAATTATGTCCAAATAAATACATGTGATTGATGAGCTATTGTATATTTTCTATTTTCTATTTATATTTCAAATGTATTTAGAAATCTCTACTTTTGATAACCAAAATAGTATAGAAGAGGGGAAAATAGTGCTAGGGGACATGACCTTATTTTAGATATTGAGAGTGATGTAGCTTAGGTTTGATTCTAATGTTTATTAATACTACAGATAGTGTGTTAAATGGCAAAATGGTTTCACAGAATTAGAAAAGTCAATTAGTACAATACCCTGGAGAACAGTTTTTAAGATGACAATATTCAATAATATTAATGATAATCACTCTTTTATCTAGGAGAATTGCAAAGGGCTACTATTCATGCTTAGCAGAGACCTCTCATGGATTTATTCTAACAACTTCCCTAGTGAATTTCAAATTATATAAAGAGAACAAGATATCATTCTCACCTTTTTAGTGGACATTTGTAAAATAATTATTTACATAATAAAGAACTTGTTGACCATGTTTTCAAAATAAAAGATATTAATTCTTTTAAAGAAAATACCTATTTGAATTAAATAGGATAATTTATTTCTTATTAATTCAAGAAATCAGAGGCTGCATTTTGATTCCCATTGGACTCATGACACATTCAAGATGAAAAATAAATTAATTTCAGTTAAGAATATAGATTAAATCAACTTTTCTACTAGCAGCTATAATGATCCAGGACAATCCAGAGGAATTTATGAGAAAGAATGACATCAAGAGAAGAATTGTAGGAGCAGAAATGCAGAAGTAAGCCATATGATCAATCATGTAGTTCAATGGGGATATGATTAGGGTTTGATGTTAAAATATCACTCTATCGTAAATATGAATAACATTGAAATAGATTTTGTACAATGATACATGCATAATCCAGTGGAATTGCTTGTCAGCTCTGGGAGGAGGAAGGGAAGAGGGATAGGAAAAATCATGAGTCATGTAATCATGGAAAATATTCTAAATTTTGAAAGAATGAATAAAAAGAAAAACTAGAGAAGGTTAAGAAAAGAATATTGCTTTTTAAAAATTAAATTAAAAGTTTTTTCAAAAAAATAATTTAGATTAAATGTGAAGAAATACTGATTTAGTTAATTTTTTTGTTCTAATTTGAAAGTGAGGGGTCTTGTAGAAATAAATAGTTGTAGGATCTAGAGCTTATATGATGAACTTATTTATTTTAACAATTTTTTCAAAGGAATTTTTCAGAAATACATGAACTATTTCCATGCTTTCTTCACAGTGATGCTGATCATATTTTAATTTTTTTATGGTTGAGGGTTATTTAATGAAGTGTCATGAAATAGTGGAAATAACCATAGATTCAGACTAAGAACTAGTATCAAATCTTGGATGTACCATGTACTAAAGACATGATAATGGACTGAGTCTTTAGTTTCTTTACCTCTAAAATGAGGGAGTTGGATTACATAACCTTTAAGGTTTCTTCTTTGATCCTATGACTTATTTAGGTATTGACACAAAACAAATATAACTCTTTTCTTTTTGTTCATTGCATGTATATTCATGTGTGTATTTCCCACTTTGAGGTGAAACAATGAGAAATGTTGAAGCAAAGTATTTACAGTAGCAAATAAATACAATCAAAATTACAAATTAAGGAAAATAGAAAAGAACAAAGCAAGGAAAATTAACTTCTGTGGAGATAAGTTGCATTGTTTGATATCTTGACTGCACTAACATTTTTTTGGAATGTTGTATGCTGGCCATCTTACCACCTGTTTTATCCAGTCACTCTGTTTTTCTTTGCATGTCAGACACATCTGGCAATTTACTTATGCATCTTTTTTTCCCTTTCTCCTCTTTCTGTTGTATGCTAATAGCTATAATTTTTCTGGCTGTCATGATGACAGCCTAAACAAGTGCCTTACCTTTTGAGTCTTCTGCTATTGATTCAGCAGTAATAAAGTAGAAAGAGAACATTAGATTCAGTGTATCTGAGTTCAAGTTATACTATTGATCAGTATTAACTGTTACCTTGAGAATGTCGCATCTACTGTGGGCCTCATTTTCCTCACTTATAATATTAGGAAGTTGAAGTAAATGGCCTCTGGAGTTTCACCTAGAGTTGCAACTATGATTTTATGTCATATGCTCAAACAAAACAACAGGAAAAATCTTTATAGCAATTGTCTCTGAAGAAGTCCTCATAGAGAATTGAATCAAATTTATAAGAATACAATGAATTCTTCAGTTGGCATAATGGTCAATAAACAGGCAATACTAAGCTGAAGAAATTAAAACTATCTTTAGTTATATGAAAAAATGTTCCAAATCACTAATGATTAGAGAAATACAATTTAAAACTACTCTGAGGTAACACTTCACATATATCGTACTGACTGTGACAAAAAAAGGAAAATGATAAATGTTGGAGGGGTTATGGAAAAAAATGAGACATCAATAAACTCTTTGTGGAGCTATGAATTGATACAACCATTCTGGAGATCAAGTTGGAAACATGCCCAAAGGGCACAAAACTGTGTGTATCTTTGACCCCACAATAACACTACTAAGTCTGCATCCCATAGAGATTAAATTTAGGGGGGAAAGACCTACTTGTACAAAAATATTTATAGTAACTCTTTTTTATGGTAGCAAAGAACTAGAAACTGAAGGGATATCCATGAATTACAGATTGACTAAACAAGTTGTATTATATGATTATAATGGAAAACCATTGCACCATAAAAGATGACAAACAAGATGATCACAACACCTAGAAAGATTTATATGACGTGATGATAAGTGAAGTGAGCAGAACCAGGAGAATGTTGTAACAAAAGAGTTTATGATAATCATCTGTGAATGACTTTACAATTATCAGCAATGAGAGGATCCAAGACAATTCCAAGGTGCTCATGAACAAAAAGAATAACTACCACCATAGAAGTAATGGGTGGAATCTGAATAAAGATAAATCTTGTGTGATCTTCACTGTGTGTCCATGATATTTGAATTGTTTCTCACTACTTGCAACATTCATGACTTTGGAGCTCTAGAATTAGTCTATAATGGTCCTGGAATTTTTCATTTTGAGATATCTTTCAGGAGATGATCAAAAGTTTCTATCAATTTCTATTTTTCCCCTTTTCTCAGGTGTCAGGGTATTTTTCCTAGAGAATTTATTGAAATATGATGTTGACATAATTTTTTCATCATAGCATTCAAGCAGTCCAATAATTCTTAAATTATCCCTTCTTCTTAATTCCTTAGGTCAATTATTTTCCGATGAGATATTTCACACTTTATTTTTCATTCTTTTGATTGTGTTTTATTACTTCTTGATGTCTTGTTCCATTTGTCCAATTCTAATTTTTAAAGAATTATTTTCTTCAGTAAGTTTTTGTATCTCCTTTTTCCATTTTGTCGATACTATTTTTAAGGAGTTTTTTTTTTTATTTTTTCAGTATATTTTTTTGTGAACCATTCCTCTTTTCCTTAACATTTGGCCTATTCCTTTTTATTAAGGTATTATTTTCTTTGTTATTTTTTGTGTTCCAAGATTAAAATTCCAAGATTAAAAAACTGCCTATCACATAGAAGGCAATTAATAGATGTTTATTAGTTTATTGAAGCAATAAAATCTCTTTGGTCAGTTTACATTCTAATGCTGTCTTGTAATTTTTCACTCTGATTTTATGATCCCATTTAGATATTTTTGACAAAGATATTGATGTAATTTGCTATTTTTTCCATTTCATTTTATATATGAAGAAATTGAAGTAAATAGTGTTAAGTGACTTGCCCAGGGTTACACAGCTACTGCATATGAGACCAGATTTTAACTCACAAAGATGAGTCTTCCAACTTCAGGTTTGGCACTATTAATTATACCACTTCGCTGTTCCATACATATTACATTCTAATAGGGAAGGATATAAAGAAGAGCTAGATAAAGTATAGATTAGAGGCTCAGTATGATGTTGTGATATAGGGATGTGGCCAGTTTTCCCACCTACAAAGCCCAGAATGCCACTGATGGAGTTCAGTTTTTTATCTAGCAATGTCAATTTTCTTATAATATATTAACATACAAGTAAGTCAATTACACCATTCATCATAGGTCTCCCTGAAATACCTGAAGGTCAGTATTTAAATCAGAAATATTTTTGAAGTATTTATATCATTTTTTTTATTTCTTATTCTTTACACTAACTCCGCCAAGGATGGTCCCAAGCCCGGCTGAAAAAGGAGGAGGGTTGGGCATGAGGCTAGCAACCTCACCCCGTAAAAATCACACTTGCTATAGAAACTGCAACCTCAGTAAACCAACAAAACCAACGATCGCCTAGTCTGGAAGATTGCTCTCCAACAGAGTCCATGAAGCATGCTGGCAAAAGCCAACAAACTCCACGTCTTTGTTGATGGGTGCCTGCGTCACATCTTGGACATCAGATGGCCTGAGGGGATCTCCAATGCCAGACTCTGGGGGGGGAACAGTTCGGTGTCCCATCAGTCAGGACGCTATGAAAATCAGAGGAAAGCATTGACAGACAGGCACTGAGCTGAGGCCCACCAGGGATGAGGAGGGTTGGGGCGGCCAAAGCAGACCTGGCAGAGATATGCCGAGAACGAGACAGGGACCGTCGGAGTGACATGGGCCAGTTGGGGGAAGTTGCCCAGAACAGAGTTCGTTGGTGTGAGATGGTTTCGGCCCTATGCTCCTCTGGGAGTCAATAGGAATAATAATAATAATAATAATAATAATAATAATAATAATAATAATAATGATAATTCTTTACACTGTTTTTTCCCTCTCTTCCTAAGATTCCTAACTCCCCAGGCCATCATTTATTTTGTAATCTCCTACTCCTCTGATGGATCCCTTCTGGTCATCTTTACTTTGTCTCATCCTTCTCACCTTAATATACTCTGTTCCAGTGGAACTGCAATATTTATTGCCCCTTCTTTTCTTGCTCATGCTATCCCTTATGCATGAAATGAATTGGTTTCATGTTCTTATTCTCTCAAACTTTTGGATTTTCATTTATCTTGTTATTATAAGAACTCAGGATATGCTTTAAGAACTCTGTCACTGTTCTCCATAAGGAAAGGGATAGTTCTCCATCCTCAAATTTCATTGGCATTTTGTTGAAACCCTACTTTTAAATTTTATTTTGTCTACATCGCATTGCAGGTAATTCTGTGCATGTCTAATTTCATATCACATTCTAAATTCCTAAAGAGGAAAAACTGTGCCTTCATTTTAGAATTCTCATTGACTACAAAGGTATACACCAAATGCACATAATAGATATTTATTAAATACTCCTGGAATATAATGTACAATATTTTCTTCTTCATTCTACTTATACATTTTTACTAAAGAGTTAAATATTATTTTATATTTTCAATTATGAACTAGCTATACTTCCAAAACTATGCAGATGTGCAATATTAGGACAAACATATAATATGTAAAAATGATAATTTCATTATATACATTTCATCAATACTGTCACTATCATCCTTATGATCATAACATGATCCTATATGCTTATCGACTATACATGATAATCTTCAAAGTAAATTCTCTTGTTTTTCTTACTGAGAAAAATGTTTTTCTCTGTGATTAAGATTTTTACCTATTCTCATATATAAACACATGCACATATATAATATACTTTTATAAGTCATTTCACATTTTAAAAAATTTAAATAATGTATACTTTGTACTCATGTGTGTATTGTGTATATATTTACATCTATACTTGTATACAGATATGTAATATTTATTTTTGTTAATATTAATAGTATAATTTGTACTGAGTGTTATTTTTGTCAGATGGATGCAAATAAAATCTTATCTTAGGCCATTTTACATCCAATTGCTAAGAATTGTTCAATTTTTAAATTTCAGATAAAATATACCCTAGTGGAAGAAGTTATTCTGTAAGAAATACTTATTGCAATGACTCATCCTTATTAGTTTAGAGGCAAGAAATGTATAAAAGCCAATATATGATGCATATCTACTGTTAACTCTACTTGTAACATTGCCTAGAAATCATATTAATAGGTCAAGATCATTTACTATATGTATAATTACACAAAGGCACTTTTATCTTCGCTGATATTCCTTGATAGGTTAAAATAGTTACATTTGATGAAGTTTAAAGCATTGAATTTAACATTAATTTAGAATCTGTTATTGGTAATGAAACAACTATATACTAACCTGTAGATGTCCTACATATTTTTTAAAAAATAATTTCATTAGGACAAAGGGAAAGAGAAAAATTTTCAGTGATGTGGTTCTTATGAATGGGATGATAAATTTGATCATAATAAGTTATAATAAAATATTATATTTTTTGCAAACTCTTACAAAAAAAGTAATTTTAGTTATTCTCTTGGGCAAGAAAATTGTTTTTAAATGACAAAGAATTTATCTTAGGACGATTCCAACTCTTGTACTCACATGCTTTTCCATTTAACCTAGTAGGAGATAATTTAGGTGTCTAATAAAGACTAGCTTCTGTAGTTTGATATCCTCACTTAGCTGTCATACCTCTTTTAATTAACATACTAAAGCTCCCAATATTAGATTTCTTGTTCTAATTAAAATATTCATTAGTTCTCCTTCTGTCAAAACATAATGGAAATTAACCCATGAGGAAAATATGAGAAGAGAAGAGATATTTATTACACAAAACATCAACAAAATTTATCTAAAAATAGAAGGAAATCTTACTTAAAAGAGAAAATATATTTTCATTAGAAGAATTAATGTATTTTAAATGGACTTTTGGTATATAGACCTTATAAGTGTGCTACTTTCTATATATTTACCTCGTCCACAAACACAAAATAAATGTATCCACATTTTACATGCCTTCTTTATAAAACCAGAGTTGTACTAGGATATTTCATTTAAAAAGAAAAGAAAATCAGATAAAAATAATTCATTCATTCATGTCTACAGAACTGATACAACTATAAATGTCTGAATTGGTGTGTTCATTCAATTTAGTAAAAATATTCACTTACTGTGGTAGTAAATTCACTCATATTTGATTGAGTTTATTTGTAATTTGATAAATCAATAATCAATTAAAAATCATTCAACATGTCACCATCATTTGAATATACATGCAAAATGGAGAGAGAAGAAGGAGGAGGAAGAGAAAGAGAAAGAAGAGAACAAGGAGGAAGAAGAGGATGAAAAGGAAAAAGAAGAAAGAAGAAGAGGAGGAAGAAGAAAGAAGAAAGAGTAAAAGAAGGAGGAGGAGAAGAAAGAAGTCATCACCAAAATGATAGTTAACATAAATTCAAGAAACAATACAACTCACATCAGTTCTTTACAAAAACAGATTGTTCTAAGATAAATTACACATCATCTACTCACACACCACTTATGATTTGATTCATTGTTAATACTCTTGGAAATTATCCCCTCCCTCACAAACTGATATTTCCAATAGACCCTTGAAGGTAACTGAAGAATATACATCCCTGGAGTGTGGGTAGTTAATAATCCATACTTCAGGTACAACTGTTTCCCTGATATCAAGTGATTTATACATTTTATTAACTTCCTTATGAATTCCTTCTTTGTTCCTTATATCTTTGCATTAAGTTCATTCTATCCCTCATATACAAGGTATTTCAGTTTTTCTATATCCCCATTTCCACTGATAAAAGCGTGGAGTATGCTAAGGAAATCCAGGACAACTCTATATACCTTCATTTTCCAATGTGTCCTGTAGCCTGTTCAGCCTCTTGTAGCCCAACATCTGTAGAAAATGTGTTACACAAGATACATAACTTGTCAGCACCCATGCTTGGAATGCTTATCACAGACTCATAGAATCTTTCACTTTCCTCAAAAAAGTATATTTTAATGAGAAACTATAATTGACTAACCTTCCCCCAAATTTTTACTGTTGTCCCTCTCTCACTATATTGCATTCATTATGTAAAATATGTGAATTATTTATAATGTATATATATAGACAGAATATATTTGGTATATATAAACATATATATTTTGTCTATACTTTATATATGTATCAGCATTCTTTTAAAAGTAAGATTTATGGACTTCCTGGTTAAGATGGCGGCAGAATAAAAAGGAGCTGCTTAACTTCTCCTAACCGAAACATATAGGACCCCTTAAGAAGACAGAAAAACAAATCCAGAGGACCAAAGGGACCCCACAATAGGGCACAGCATTGGACATACATGGAATCAGGACATTTCCATCCTATAAAGGGGTGAAACCGCTCTCACTGAAACGTGAGCTGAGCAACCACCACCACCACCCCACACCACCTACAGTGCCAAAGCCAGTGCACAAGAGTTAGAGCAAGTTTGGGACACCCATTAATTCATTGGCAGCTCCAGGACCTGCTCCTGAGAGCAGCAAGACCTAAGACCCCAAGACACTAAATAACTTGTGGACTTTGAACACAGACCTTGAGGGCAGGTGCAGGTTAAGGCGTGGACACAGGCTAGGACAAGGATCTTGAGCTCAGGCTTGGAACTTGAGTGGGGACACAGTGCAGATGGGAGCATGACTGTGGAAGCAGTGCCTTGAGACTGTTAAAGGAGCCCCCGGCAGAGGAACAAGCAAGGGGACCACCAAGAGGCTTGAACATAAGAACAACTAGACCTAAGACCTCAGGAGGCTAAAGAGCGAAGACATACCCTGAGTATGAGGATAAAGCTGAAAAGGCTCTGGGCTAACAATGGCAAGCCAGAATCAGGAACCCCAGTACAGAAAGATCAACAAGAAGAAATCTTTAACACTCGACAACTTTTATGCAGAGAAAATCCAGACAACAGAGCAAACAGATAAGGAGAACAAATAAGCAATCACATCCAAAACTTCCCAAAATAATGAAAAATGGTCTCAAGTTTTTGAAGAGTTCAAATCTGAGATAACGAGAAAGATGGAAAAGATTTGGCTGGAGAAGTGGGAAATAGCTCGAAAGGAAATCAGGCAAGAAAATAAGAGTTTAAAAGGGAGAATTTCACAATGGTAAAGAGAGGCAAGTAAATTGAAGGCCAGAAATGAACAGATTGAAAAGGAAAACCAAAAGATTATAGCCAAAAACCAATTGCCAAAGGCTAGAATTGAGCAATTAGAAGGTAATGATCTCTCAAGACAACAAGAACAAATAAAACAAAATCAAAAGACTGATAAAATAGAAGGAAACATGATATATCTCAATGATAAAGTGACAGACCAAGAAAACGGGTCTAGAAGAGACAATCTGAGAATCATTGGTCTTCCTGAAAAAAGCAGAAATTTATAGAAATTTGGACTATATACTAAAAGAAATTATTCAGCAAAATTGCCCTGAAGTTCTACAACAAGAGGGCAATATAGACAATGAAAGGATCTATAGATCACTCTCTACACTAGACCCTGAAAAGACAACCCCCAGGAATATAATAGCCAAATTCAAGAGTTTCCAAGTAAAAGAAAAATTTTACAAGAAGCCAGAAAGAGACAATTCAGATATCAAGGAGCACTAATCAGGATTACACAGGATCTGGCAGCCTCTACACTAAAAGACTGCAAGCCTTGGAATGTGATATTCAGAAAGGTAAAAGAACTGCATCTACAACCAAGGATCACCTACCTATAAAAACTGACTATATACTTCCAGGGGAAAGTTTGGGCATTCAACAAGATAGAAGATTTCCAAGTATTTGCACAGAAAGGACCAGGACTAAAAGGAAAGTTTGATACCCAACCACAAAAATCAAGAGAAACATGAAAAGGTAAATAAGAAACAGAGGGAAAAGAAAGAAAACTTATAATTTTTTTAAACTTGACTCTTTAAGGGCTTAAATAAGATTTAATTATCTGTATTACTATGTGGAGAAATGCTATATATAATTCTCTATAGTGAACTCTACTCACTATTATAATACCCACTATTATAGCAACCAGAAGAATAATTCATAGGGAGAGGACAGGATACTAAATGGTCTAAGATGATATGGGGGGGTGGGAAAGTGTGGGGGAATAGTAGGGGACACGAAGAGAAACTTGAATGTATAAGAAAAATAGGATATTCTATTACACACAAAGAAGGCATGGGAAGGGGAAGGGATGAATACTATTATAAGAAGGAGAGGAAGAGAGCATTAAGAGGTAATATTTCAACCTTACTTTCAGTGTAATTAACTCTGAGAGGGAAGAGTAGCTTTATCAATTGGGAAACAAAACTCTATCTAACCCTACTGAGAAAGACAGAAGGGATAAACAAAGGGGAGCAGGGGAGTGGGGAGGTCAAAAAAGGAGGGAAGAAGAAGGGGGAGGGAATTAATTAGGCCTTAAAATAAAAAGAGGGGAATAATAAGGGAAGGGTTAGAAAGCGAAGTAAATCAAGGGAGGGGACAAGGGTTACTGGCATAAAGCAAAACACTGGTTTAAAAGGAAATAGTGTAAGAAGAAGGGGTAGAAACTAGGAGAGGATACCAAAATGTTGGGAATACACAAGTGATAATTATACATCTGAATGTGAATGGGATGAACTCTCACATAAAAAGGAAGCAAATAGCAGAGAGAATTAGAAACCAAAATCCTACTATATGTTGTCTACAGGAAACACATATGAGGTGGGTGGACATACACAGGGTTAAGGTAAGGTATTTCCTTCAATTGGGGAATGGCTGAACAAATTGTGGTATATGCTGATGATGGAATACTATTATGCTCAAAGGAATAATAAACTGGAGGAATTCCATGTGAACTTGAAAGACCTCCAGGAATTGATGCAGAGTGAAAGGAGCAGAGCCAGACAAACATTGTACACAGAGACCAATACACTGTGGTTAAATAGAATGTAATGGACTTCTGTACTAGCAGCAATGCAATGACCCAGGACAATTCTGAGGAACTTATGGAAAAGAATGCTACCCACATTCAGAGGAAGAACTACAAGAGTGGAAACAGAAGAAAAGCAACTGCTTGAACACATGGGTTGAGGTGGACATGATTGGGGATGTAGACTCGAAACTTCCACACCAATGCAATTATCAACAATTTGGAAATAGATCTTGATCAATGACACATGTTAAAACCAGTGGAAATACACATCAGCCATGGGGGGGTGGAGTTCAAGGGGTGAAGGGGAAAGTAAAAGCATGAATTATGTAAAGATGTTAACTTTTCTAAAAAATAAATATTAATAAATGTATTAAAAAAGAATAATAGAAACCTAAAAAAAAGTAAGGTTTATTTCATTTCAGGATTTTTTTATCCCTGTCACCTGGTTCATCATCTCATAAAATGTTAGCATTCAAAAATTCTTGTTGCTTTTGGGATTGTTCAATGGGTCCATTTTAAGCGAAAATTCATAGTCTTAAAAGAAAATATCCATCTCCTCAAGATTTCTGGATGAGACAGTGTAATGGAGATTAAAACCCTTTCATAAATCAGAGTATTTGGGTCCAGATCTTTTCTCCAGCATTTTCTCATGTATTAAATGACAGAATGGTGCTCTATACCCTCAGAAATTTCTTCAAGTTCTAGATCTATGGACAAATAATTTTCTGAGTTTATGTGAATGGTGGAGTTGACAAAGAGGCAAATTCCATCTGAGCATAATGATATTTTTCTCAATAAATAGAACAATAGGCTAGATACTCTTGTGATTCAGTGTATTGCCTTCAACTCTAGGTGTGCTCATTGCACAAATATTCAAAGAGACTGAGTATATTTCAATTTGTAAAATCCAATAAAATTTTAAATGACCACTACATTAAAGCACTTGACTTAAAAAAGATGAACACATAACAGCTGCTGTGTGCCCTCTAGGAATTTGCAGGCTATACATTTGACATCATGTGGAAGTAATATGGTATAATGAATTGTGCTCAGAAATTGGATTCCATGACTCTGGATTCAGATCCTTCTGTTACCTCACTGATCTTACTAAAAACATTTAACTAACCAACTTTCAGTTTCTTCAATCTTTAATGTTTCTTCCAACTAAAAATTTATAAATCTATTATCCTAAGTAAAATATGAGGAAAGCAGAGAAGGAAGAAATCATTACAAATTAAGCAATCAGGAGAATTGAGAAAGGATTAAAGAACTTAATATATGAACTGAGCTTAGAGGAAAATAGGAGTTCTGAGAAGATATTTACAAATGGATGAAGGAGTTTATGGATTATTTACTGAGATAAAGGTAGGTAGGCAATGAATTATCTAATTCAGGGAGTAATTATTAATCCAGGTAAGTTAGAATTAGAGTTTATAAAGAAGAGTGCTATGACATAAAACTAGAGGGGAAAATAGAAAACAGACTGTGGGACACCTTAAGTAGATACTAAGAAGTTTGCCTTTTAACTCCTATGGAATATGCCAAAGATATTTTAGCTAGGAAATATTGTGGTCAATTTTGTGGTTTAGGAATAATATTTAAGGAATTACATGGAGAGCAGATTTGTAAGGAGAGAACCTGGAAGAAGAGACATGATTAGGAGATCATTGCATTGTTTGAGATGATGAGGGCTTGAACTAAGGTGTTTGCTATGTAAGAATAAGGGTAGTAGAAATAGTGTGAGATGTTGAAGAGACAGGATTTTAAAATTGAGTTAAATGGCAGAATAAGAAAGGTGAGGGAATGAAGAGTTGGAGATTTCTCAAATATAATCAATTTGAGGGGCTGGAACGTCATGGTAAGCTCAAAATAAATAGGAAAAATGGAACTATAGGTAAATTTAAGGGTGGGGATAATTAGTTCTCTTGTGGACATATTGAGTTGATTTGCCTATGAGATACAAAGACATATAATTAGTTTGACAATTAATTGTTAAAATTGGGAGAGAGATTAGAGCTTAATACGTGGATTTGAGAATCTTCATAAGATGACATTTTAGCTCATGTGAGCTAAGGATATCACCAAGGGAAGTGTATAGAAAAGAAAGTGGGCCCCAGAACTGAGTCTTGGGGCACATGCATGCTAAATACTCAGGCAGCCTTTTGTGATTCAGCAAAAGAAACTGGAAAAGAGTGATTTGATTTGGAGGAGAACCAAGAAACAGAAGTATCAAACAAAACCAAGAGACCTCAGTATAACTAGGAAGACATTATCAAAAGTTGCATCAATTTGAGGAGGAATCATATATGTGTGTATAAGTAATCTAATCCATGCAATTTTTGAAATGTCTTGTGCCTTAGAGAGGAATGCTACAGTATGAATATAAAAATATATATGTATATTCATAACTCATACCTCTGTTCACATGTATACAACACATAGAAATATATATAAAATCATGTTCATTGTGAGTATGTATACACACATGCAGGCATTGGGTTTGAGTGTACATATATATGGATATTGGGGAATTTTATAGGTATTAGGGCTAGGACATGAGATCTGATTGATATTGGGAAGTCCTAGATGAAGAAATTCCATTTATTTCCTTCTACACAATTTATAATCCTAAAGAATTGTTTCAGCCAATGAAAATTTGAATGTATTTCCTAGGCCCAATTGCCAACATGCCCATTTTGAACTCAGAACTTCGTTGTTCTCAAACCTACAACTTGGGAGCATAACTCAAAACACTGATTTCATGGAGAGAAGACATTCCCAAGGAGGAAACTCTTCTGTGATACAACCTCTATATAATATAGTTACAGGACCCATGTGATTTTATTGGTGGAAGGAATTTCCATTAAGAAACTCTATTAATGTAAATCTATCAGTTCTCTGAAACTTAGCATCTAAAACAATGTTCAACTTCCTTTCCTAGGATCACACAGCAAGCATGTATTATAAATGGAATTTGAACACAAGTATTCATTACTGAGAAAGTATACAAGCATGCACATGTGTTCAAATGATCTCACCTACCTATGTATGTATGTCTATTAATGTATTTATTATATTAAGGCATTCATAGGATCATATACTTAGAATTAAAAGGCACCTTTGACCTATCTAATTCAACACCTTTCTTTTGTTTAGTTTTTTAATATAATCTAATTAATCTTCTTACATATTATAGCAAAAAAGGTGTATAATAAATTGATAAGGGAAATAAGATTTCAATTTTTTACTTAAGGGAAAAGAAAATTTGATGAAATCATTTTTGTTAATTTTCAATTAACATAAGCTTTATAAGTGTAATTAAAATACAGTATCTCCCATTGGTTATAAATTCTAATTTTGTGTACTTTAATGGATGAAGAATATTATAGTTTTAAATATTTTATTAGTTTATGCATAATAAATATAAATAATACATTTAATTTAAAATAACTGTCATTTTGTAGTTATATGAAAAATGTATAACCCTAGATGGTTTATAGCATAATTGCTTTACGCATTATTAGAGGCAAAAACATAACTACTTACAGTATATGCTTCAGTTATTTGGAGCCCTCCAAGAAAAAAAATCCACTATCATGTTTCTATATATGAAAAGCCTTTTTTGACACAACACATATCATCTTTATGTGTTTATGTTAATAAATCAACTTCTTTTCCATCACACACACAAAGATAGAAATATGCCCACAAATGTGTGCTGTTTTTAGAAAGGTTTATTATTTCTTATAATACTAACACGAAATATTTCTGGATATGAAATATTAGGATTGCTCACCAGAACCATGATGAGGAGTCTTCCTTTTATATACTAATGGATCAGCCTGAACAAACATCTTGAACCATTTTAAACCTTACTGCAATGTGTTTTATAAGCTTCTCTATAGCCGATGAAAGTTATTGAGGTTAATGGTCAATGGGATCTCCATTTCTTATGCAATAAACTACATTATTTTGTCAGTGAGTTCTCAAAGGAGTAGCACATGCACAAAGGGTATATTCAGCATATATAAAATATAACCCTATTAGAGTAGCCAACTAAATTACAGAATCTCTGAAGCAGAAAAACTGCCAACTTTGGGAAATGATGTGCTCTGTATTCTTGAATGAAATGAAATGATAAGGCGGCTGGTTTCAATAAAAGAAGTTGAACCAGAAATCCACAGTTCTACAAAATGAAGCTAATAAAATGGAAATAGTGATGCACACAGACTCTCGGGTGATTGTATCAAGGAGGAGAGGAAAGTGGAGAATGAGGATTGAAATTGTTTTGAAGATGCCAGATTTTTCTGGGAAAAAAAAAAGTTTTGAAGTAAGGGAGGAGTGTGAGAAGTTTCCATGTCATGAGGATTGCCACCCAGAATGACCTCCCAAATGACACCTAAAGGAATGTTCTCTTTAGTTATCATGGCTCTCTAAGTAGTTAACATTTCTAACCAAATCTACCTTTCTGCTAATTAACTAACAGTAGACAATATGCAGAGATTCTGTATGACTAATACCACTAACTGATATTTATCTTTTTTCACCACTTACGACATTCTGTTCTTTCCTTCCATGAATATAAGTCATAAATTAGCCAGAGCTATAGTTAGGCTTTAGTCGTAGAGCCAAAATTTAAAAATATTTACATCACCATTTCAGGGCATGCTTCTTTCCCTCTTGCCTCTATACCCAGTAGACATCCTTAGATAAAGTCCTTCATAATGAGCACTACCCTTAGACATCACTTCAGACTTTGCTTTGTCTCCTCAGTGGTCAATTATTATCCTCCTATCATGTGTCTGACCCTCAGTCAAAAGTACTGTACTTCATGAATAGTGAGAAAGAAATGGGAGATTGAATTCTCTCTGTGTCTCGTATCTCTCTCTTACTGTTTCTCTCTCTCCTTCTCTATACAAATCCCCCCAACTTATTGCTTCTTTTTTTCTGATACTGTCATTAATTTTATTTGGACATAACTTTTTCATTTAATGTATTCAAAATTATCCATTTTACATTTAACAATGCTTTCATATAGAGAATATGGTTCCTATTCTCTCTAGGTCATGTATCCATTTTGAACTTAACTTGGTAAATGATGTAAGATACTGTTCTATATCTAGTTTCTGCCAACCTGCTTTGTAGTTTTCACAAGGTTACTATAATCTTTTAAAAATATTTGGTTTTTTTTATTACTTGGTTTCACTTACCTACTTTTCTATTTCTTAGCCAGTACCAAAACATTTAAAAAAATTTTTTCTATAATATATTTTAAAATCTGGAACTGATTGACACCCTTCCCTATTTTCATTTTTCCTTTGAGATTTTTGATATTTGATTATTACAAATCAAACTTGTTATTATTTTTTCAAAAAATATTTTTATAGTTTCTTTGGAGTTGCATTAAATAAGCTCATTACTTTAGGTAGATTGTTCTATTAACTTACTTGAATCTGTCTATAAATGAATAATTAATATATTTTTGATTATTTAAATCTGACTTTATTTGTATAAACATTTTATTATTTTGTTCATATAATTTCTAGCTTTGTTTTGGAGCTATTATCCTAGGTATTTTATTCTATCTATGGTTAATTTAAATGTGCTATTTTTTACTACTTTTTAAAAGATATTGTTAATAATATGCTCTATCTTTTTTCAATAAGACCATTAAAAACACAGAATTTTATAGTGCATAAAGGCAAGGCAAGAATCTAGGACAACTCCAAGAGACTCAAAAGAAAACAGAACAAGATATCCACTGCCATAGAAGGGATAAAACTACAAATTGTCTGATACAAGTCAAAACATATCATTATTTTTTCCATGAATTTTTGTCTAGTGTAAGCAATATATGTCTTCTTTTACACCATGATAAAAATGAAAATATATATTATATGGTTGTGAAATATATATATATATATATATATATATATATATATATATATATATATATATATATATACAGAAAACCTTTATCATATAACCTACCTTCTTGGGGAGAGAGTGGAAGTGAGAGAGAAAAAAGATTGCAAAATATCAAAAAAAAATGTGAAATTGTATTGACGTATAATGTGGAAAAATGAATATTATACAAGTAAAAATTAAAAAATGAAGTGCAAAATGTAAGGACTAATGGATATCTAAGTCTCAAAAAGAGAAAGACAGTTTAAAAATATTTGGAACCGAGAAAGCATTGTGAATAAAATTAAATTTGAACTAGATTATGAAAGTTTTTAATAACTAGATACTGGAAACAGAGATTTTTTCCCTTCATTTCATCAATCTACTCAATAGCAATTACTCAAATAACTAAACTGTAAATTGAGCTGCAAAATATTTTAGAAAAAATGCTGAATATGCATGCTTCAGCTAATGAGTTGTCTTGAATGGTTGAGTTTAACAAACGGGTACTTTTAAAGGTAAATAGACGATCTAGTCTTCCATGCAATATACATTCTCCTTTCCCCAGAAACCCAAGTTTTCTCTTTTTTCAGCTTTACATTAGGAGGTAATTTGCCTGGCACAGTGAAGAAAACATCTGGAAAGAACTAAAAAAAGTACCAATATGTTTATTAACTAAAGAGAGACACTTTACATGAAAGCAGCACATTTAAAACCTGTTATATTTGATAGAAATCATCTGCCAACTTCTATTGTTATTATATAATTTAGATTTACATGTCATTCGATTGAAATAACCTATAAACAACTTGTAAAATATCATGAAATAAAAAGCACCTTTGATATGCACTGGGTAGATAAAGGAAAGTCTTTGGATCAAGGGCTCTGAGGATCAATCAACAGGTTCAGAGAGCTGATGGGACTGGGACTTGCCTAATATTGTTCCATGAACCAGGATTTGAATCCATGCATTTGGACTTTAATATTTTAAATCATATAATTTTATTTTCATTTACTTTTAATGTGAGCTCATTTAACTTGGTTGTCACAAAATCCTGATTATTTCATATTCAAAATAGATCTCTGTAGTTAAGATAAAATATAAAAATAAGACAATTACCCAGAGAGTGTAGACACATGCTACACCTCACACACACACAACTCCATCCCTTCCAGAATTACTCAGATATGTATTTATACCTTTAGCTGTGGAGACATATCCTGAAATAAATTTACTAATAGGAAATTGAAAATATATCAAGAAATGTAACACTGAGGGTTACTATCTTCTACAATATCCTGGAGTGTTGTAAGCAGTGTGTATGTATGAATATATGAAATAAAACACCCAAATGCAAAATACATCATTTTAAAGTGCATAAGGATAGCACTAAGGAATATTTAAATATCAAGGAGGAAGAGATAGTTTCCAATTATGTGGTCAGAGAAGGGATAGTGAAGAAAATTATATTTCAGCTAGATTATGAAGCATTTTAACAGCTAAGTAGAGGAAACTATGAGAGTAAAGAGATAGGAATGAGAGAGGGAGAGGCAGAGAGGGAAACAGAGACATAAATACAGACTAAAAATAGAGATTTATTAAGTATCAGATACTTTACAAAGCACTAAGGGTGCAGATTCAATAAAAAGAATACAGCCCTTATGGGCAGGGAGATTATATTCCAATAAGAGAAGGAAAAATAAAAATAAAGAGGAATTTGAAAAAGAGGTCAATTAGGGTATCACAAGGAGGGAAAAGATTGCTAGTAAAAAAATTTTAAGAGATTTCCAGGGTGGAGCCAAGATGGTGAAGTACTCCTCAGCAGCTTTTTGACACCATTATAATCTTCTCCAACCAATGATTAAAATATCACCATAGGCCCCACCTCCACTGCTAAACACCCAGGAGCCACAGCCCTGCACAAAGGAGCTGGAACTATCTAATATACTTGGGCACACAGATAAGGGCAGAGAGGGGTTGAACATAGCAGAAGAAGCAGAGACTCTCAGTGTCAGGGCAAAAACTGCTCTGTATCTAGATACAAAAACCTGCCTACTCTCTTCACTCAGATTTCTGACTGGAAAGGGAAGTAAAAACTAAAAAAAAATGATCAACACCTAAGAACTACAAATCTACAACTACAAAAAAAAACAAGAAAATTTCTCTGACTCTGGATTATTTCTATGGAGAAAAACTCTAGACTACAAAGGAGACAGCAGAAGGCAAAAAAATAAAAAAAAGCAAACATATACAAACCTTCCAAGAAAAAAAATGGAAATTGAATGAAAGCTTTTTAGGAGCTCGGATTTGAGATGATGAACCAAGTGAGAAAGAAGAAACTTGGAAAGAAAAGTGTGAAATAGTTAAAAAACAAAATAACAAATTAAAAGACAGAATTTCCCACTTGAAAAAGTAAGCCCAGAAATAAAATGAAAAGTTGAGCATTAAAGACCAGAATTGACCTTCTGGAAGCCATTAAAAGCAGGACAACATAAATTGAAAAGGAAAATCAAAAGATCATTGCTGGGGCAGCTGGGTAACTCAGTGGATTGAAAGTTAGGCCTGAAGATGGGAGATCCTAGGTTCAAAGCCGGCCTCAGACACTTCCCAGCTGTGTGACCCTGGGCAAGTCACTTGACCCCCATTACCCACCCTTACCACTCTTTCACCTATCAGCCAATACACAGAAGTTAAGGGTTTTAAAAAAAAAGATCATAGCTAAAAACCAGTCTTTATAAACTAAAACTGGGCAAGTAGAAGCTAATGATCTCATAAGATAGCAAAAATTAATAAGGTAAAGTTAAAAGAATGGAAAAATAGAAGGAAACATGAAATATCTCATTGAGAAGATGGCTGCCTTGGAAAACAGGTCCAGGAGAGACAATCTGAGAATCATAGGCCTGCCTGAAAACCTGGAAATAAATAAAAACCTTGACATCATACTACAAGATATTATCCAAGAAAATAACCCTGTGTATTCTTGAACAAGAAGGCAAAATAGACTCTGAAAGAGTCCATAGATAACCCACTGTATTAAATCTTCAAAAGAAAAGCCCCAGGAATGCAATTGCCAAATTCAAAAGCTTCCAAGCCAAGGAGAAAATATTGCAAGAAGCCAGAAAGAGGCAATTCAGATAAAAAAGCACCAATCAGGATCACACAGCATCTGACAACCTCCACACTAAAGGACAACAAAGCTTGGAATATGATATTCAGAAAGGGAAGAGAATTGGGCCTACAATCATCAATCACCTACTCATCAAAACTGACTATATACTTCCAGGGAAAAATATGGGCATTTAACAAAATAGAATATTTCCAAGTATTTGTAAAGAAAAGACCAGAACTAAATGGAAAACTTGATATCCAAATACAAAACTCAAGAGAAACATGAAAAGGTAACCAAAAAGGGGGGAAATATCTTTTTTTTGAGGGCTTCAGTAAAGTCAAATTGTTTATGCTCCTATGTGGAAAATGATATTGTAATTCCCAAAAACTATATTCTCTATCTTTGTAGTTAGAAGAATCATTCATAAGTAGTGGTTGGAGTATTAAGTAATTTAAGATGATATGTAAATAAAAGGAAGATGGGGAAACAGAAGATGACACCAAGAGAAACTGGAAAAAATAAGAAAAATAGGATAATCTATACCACACAAAGAGGCATATGGGAGGGGGAGGTTGTTATAAAAAAGTAAGTAATCTGAGTGGGTCTTGAGGCAATTTGGCTGTGAGGAAGGATAAAGGGATATAGGTGATTATAAGGTGATTGGAGGAGGAATGAAGGTACAGGAAGGTATATAGGAGATAAGGGAAATGGGGTATGTAGGAGAGGGATCAAACAGGTTTATTCACATAGGCTAGAGACAGAGGATATTGGGGAAGATAGGCTGAACCCTTCCAGGCAAAGAAAGATATCTCTATAGGTACAAAGGAGTTAGGCCAGTCAGAAATGTTTTAACTCTGGCTGGAGTGCTTCTCTTGTCAGTTTCCAAAGTTCCTCGAGGGAGGAGTCCCCTCCCTGCCAGAGAAACTGTTAGTAGGAGGAAGTCTTGGGTAACCACTTCCTACCAAGATGGATGCCCTCAGTTCCTTCAAGAAAATAAAAGAAAATGATTACTTCCCTTTCAGCCCTTGTCTTAATTTTGACACAATGATTCACCTGAGGGTTTGAATAGGTAACAAGGGGATTTATTAATACCAGGGTCAGTAAGAAAGGGAGAGAGGTTTAGGGTTTTCTAATTGCTGCTAGAGAGAGGGGTGATGGTGGAGGAAGGGTCACAGGATAGGTTTAGACTGAGAGAGCCGACACTCCCAGTCAGGAAGATTTGACTTCCTTTTAAGTAAAGTCTTTATCAAATCACTAAAACTATGCGTAACTTATTTGAGGATAATCTACTTGTCTATAGAAACTAAACCCACAATGTCCAATCACCCAACCCCCCCCCTTCCACCCAGGGCCCAAAGGAAATTCAGGGGAAGGGGAGGGATGTAGATGGAGAGATCAGGGAGAGGTCCAGAGAAATGAGATAGGTCTAAATTTCCCCAAGACAAGATAAGCACCAGCCAAGGCTGAAGCAATTAGGTCAAAGCCAAGCCGAAAGGCCTAAGCCAACAGGCTAAGCCAAAGCAAAAGCCTCCAACCAAAGTGAAAGCCAGAAGGCAAAAGCCTCGTCAGTTGGAACTTCACCTCTATTTTTAGTTTTAAGTTCTAACTGACTTTCTGAAGATTCTAAGATCCTTAACTGACTTTTTGTGACTGTTAGAAATTATAGAAGCAAAAAGTTTCTGTTAGTGACCTAGCATTACAATTGGAAGAATACTATTATAAGAAGGAGAGGAAAAGAGTGTTAATAGGTAAACTTAAACCTTACTCTCAGTGTAATAAATTCCTAAAGGGAAGAGCATCTAGATCCATTGGAGTATCAAATTCTATCTTACCATATAGGGAAGTTGAGAGGGTAAAACTTAGAAAGAGAGTGGGGGGAATACCAAAAGGGAGGGAAAGAGTGGGGGGAGGGAACTCAATAGGCCCTAAATAAAAATATTAGGGGAATAATAAGGGAGTGGGTGGGAAGGGAATAAAATAAGGGTGAGTATTAGGAGGACTAATTAAAAGAAAAACACTGGTATAGAAGGAAATAGTGAAAGAAGGAAGGACATGATTAGGAGAGGAAATCAAAATGATGGGGAATACACATAACCAAATGTTAATGGAATGGATTCATCTATAAAATGGAAGTAAATAGCAGAGTGGATCAAAAATCAGAATCCTACCACATGGAGTCTACAAGAAACTCACACAAGGCAGGAAGAGACATACAGGTCACAGGTAAGAGGGTGGAGAAAAATCTATTGGGCATCAACTGAGAAAAAAGAAGGCAAGAGTCAAAATCATGGTATCTGATGAAGCCAAAGTAAAAAAGGATCTGATTAAAAGAGAAAGGGAAGGTAATTACATACTGATAAAAGGCAGTATAGACAATGAGGAAAAAGTAGTATTCAGCATGTATGCACCAAATAGTATAGCATCCAAATTTTTAAAGAAGAAAGTACTAGAGCTTAAAGAGGAAATAGATAGTAAAACTATACTAGTGGAAGACCTGAACCTTCCTCTATCAGATCTAGCTAAATAAAATAAATAAATAAATAAATAAATAAGAAAGAGATAAGAGATGTGAATGAAATCTTAGAAAAATTGGAGTTAATAGATATATGGAGAAAAATAAATAGGGACAAAAGAAAATACAACTTCTTTTGAGCATCACATGGTACATTCACAAGATAGACCATGTACTAGGGCATAAAAACATGGCAAATAAATGCAAAAGAGCAGAAATAATAAAGGCAACCTTTTCAAAACAAAATGCAATAAAACTATTAATTAATAAGAGTATATGGAGAGGCAAATCAAAAATTTATTGGAAATTATATAATATGATTCTCTAAAATTGGTTGGTTAAAGAACAAATCATAGAAACAATTAAAAATTTCACTGAAGAGAATACCAATGAAGAGACATCATGTTAAAATCTATTGGATGAAGCCAAAGTAGTGCTCAGGGGGAAATATATATTCCTGAACATATGTAAACAAATCAGTGAGGGAAGAAGTCAGTGAATTGGACATGCAAATTAAAAAACTAGAAAGAGAACAAATTAAAAATCCCCAGATTAAAAAAATAATTTGAAATCCTAAAAATTAAATAAATTAATAAAATTGAATGTGAAAGAACTATTGAATTAATAAATAAGATTAGAAGTTGGTACCTTGAAAAAAAACAAATAAAATAGATAAAGAACTAATCTAATAAAAAAGGAAAGAAGAAAAAAGAGATTAATAGTATCCATGATGAAAAGGGAGACCTCACCTCTAATGAAGAGGAAATTAAGGTAATTATTGTGAACTATTTTGCCCAATTATATAGCAATAAATATGGTAATCTAGGTGATATGGAAGATTATTTACAAAAATATAAATTGAATAGATTAATAGAAGAAGAAATAGAATACTTAAATAATCCCATTATGAGAAAAAGAAATTGAATGAGCCAACAAAGAAATCTCTAAGAAAAAATCCCCAGGGACATATGGATTCACAAGTGAATTCTTTCAAACATTAAAGAACAACAAATCCCAAATATTATACAAACTATTTGAAAAAATAAGCAAAGAAGGAGTTCTATCAAATTCCTTCTATGAAACAAAAATGGTATTTATTCCAAAGTCAGGCAGATCAAGAACAGAGAAAGAAAACTACCAACCCATCTCCTTAATTAACAAAGACGCAGAAATCTTAAATCGAATACTAGCAAAAATACTCTAGCAAGTGATCATGAGGATCATTAACTATGATCAGGTAGGATTTATACCAGGAATGCAAGGATGGTTCAATATTAGGAAAACCATCCAAATAATGGATCATATCTACAACTAAACCAACAGAAATCACATGATTATCTCAATAGATGCAGAAAAAGCCTTTGAGAAAATACAATATTCATTTCTATTGAAAACACTAGAAAGTATAGAAATAGAGAGTTTTTTTTATAAAAAAATAATAAACAGTATATATTTAAAACCATCAGCAAGTATCATATGCAATGGGGATGAATTAGAAGCCTTCCCAGTAAGATAAGGAGCAAAACAAAGATGCCCATTATGACCTCTTTTATTTAACATTGTACTAGAAACACTATCAGTAACAATCAGAGAAGAAAAATAAGTTGAAGATATAAAAATGAGGAGACTATCACTCTCTGTAGATGATATGATGGTCTACTTAAATTATCCTAAAAAATCAACTGAAAAGCTAGTGGAAATAATCAACAACTTCATCAAAGTGGCACGATACAAAATAAACACACATAAATTATCAGTATTTCTATATACTTCCAACACATCCTGGCAGCATGAGTTAGAAGGAGAAATTCCATTTAAAATTTCCCTAGACAACATAAAATACTTAGGAATCTATTTGCAAGATACACACAAGAATTATATGAACACAATTAGAATACACTTTCCACACAATTAAAACTAAATGTAAACAATTGGAAAAATATTAACTGCTCATGGGTAGGATGAGCTAACATAATAAAAATTACAATCCTACCCAAATTAATTTACTTATTCAGTGCCATACCTATCAAACTACCAAGAAACTTCTTTACCGAATTGGAAAAAATATAAAAAAATCATTTGGAAGAACAAAGATCAAGAATATCTAAAGAAATAACTTAAAAAAAGAAGGATGGCAGTCTAGCAGTAAAAGATCTTCAACAGTAGTATAAAGCAGTAATCATCAAAACAATATGGTTCTGGCCAAGAGACAGAAGGAAGGATCAGTGGAATAGAATAGATTTGGGATAAATGACCTCAACAAGACAGTCTATGATAAATGCAAAGAGCCCAGCTTTTGTGAAAAAATAAAACACTATTTGACAAAAACTGCTGGGAAAATTGGAAAACAGTAGGGAGAGGTTAGGTTTAGGTTTAGATACCCTACAACAAGATGAATTAAGAATGGATGAATGACTTAAATATAAAGAAGGAAACTATAAGTAAATTAGGGAAACATAGAAGAGTTTACCTGTCAGATCTCTGGTAAAGGAAAGATTTTAAGATCAAGCAAGAGATAGAGAATATTATAAAATGTAAGATGAATAATTTTGATTATATTAAATTAAAAAGCTTTTTAACAAACAAATCCAATATAACCAAAATTAGAATGGAAGCAAGAAATTGGGGAAAAATTCTTTATAATAAAAACTTCTGACAGAGGTCTAATTACTCAAATTTATGAGGAACTAAATCAATTGTACAAAAAATCAAGCCATTCCCCAATTGATAAATGGGATAAATGGGCAAGGGACACAAATACGCAATTTTCATATAAAGAAGTCAAAATTATCAATAAGCACATGAAAAAGTGATCTAAATCTCTTATGATTAGAGAAATGCAAATCAAAACAATGCTCAGATAGCACCTCACACCTAACCGATGAGCTAACATGACAGCAAAGGAAATTAATAAATGTTGGAGGGGATGTGGCAAAATTGGGACATTAATGCATTGCTGGTGGAGTTGTGAATTTATCCAACCATTCTGGAAGCCAATTTGGAACTATGCCCAAAGGATGTTAAAAGGCTGCCTGCCCTTTGATCCAGCTATGGCAATGCTAGGTTTATATTGTTATGTCAATCTAGGCACTGAGTTAATTGGGAGCATTGAGTCCTAAAGGGACACCTAGATATGGTAGTGAACCCAAAAGTTGACTGAATGCAGCTGATGTTAAAGGAGAATATGTGGAATCTGTGTTCTCCAATCCCACAAAGGTTAATAGTAACCCAGGGCTTGCAGCCTGAACTAGTAATGAGCTGTTAGTATAACTCAGCTAACCCTTGTCCAACTGAAGCCCTGTAAGTCTGATGTTGATGGCTATAACCCTTAACTTCATTCACTATAGATCTGATTATTTGATCTATAAAGTTTAATTAATTATTTTGACCTGTTCTGACTGCAGATTTGATCTCAAGAAGCTAAATGGGTTAAGATGGTGGCAGAGTAGAGGCAAGGCAACTTTCTCTATTTACAAATAGATATAGCATACCTCCAAAGGACAAGAAAACAAAATCCAGATGAAAGAATGGACCCTACAATAGGGCGTAGTATCGAAGGTATTTAGGATTTGGGCACTTCCACACTATAAGGGGTGCAATATCCCCCATCAAAATGAGAGCAGATCACCCCTCCCCCACACCACCCATAGTACCAGAGGCAGAGGCTGTGTTCCAGAGTTAGAGCCAGTGGGGGTACAAAATCTAGCTCCTTGGCAGGTAACTAGCACCACTAAGTGCTTGCTCCTGAGAGCAGCAAGACCTGACACCACAGGTGGCTAGAAAATTCAGACACTTGACCTTGAAAACAGCTAAACCAGAGACCCCAGGAGGCTGGAAAACTCTGTCCTTGGACATGGGAGTGGGGCTGAGAGAGGCAGCAGCAGTGCCCAGCATGCTCAGACTCTGGGGAAAACCCCAGGTAGAGGAGCAAACATGGGCCAAGTTCTGGGCTCTGGGCAGCTGGTTAGGAACACAGGAGCTTGAACCTGAAAACAATTAGAACAGAGACTCCAGGAGGGTCCCTAGAGAAACCAGGAGACTCACAAAGTAGCCTCAGGAAAAAACTGCTCCCTAACTCCATACATAGAGAATCAGATTGTCTTACACAGACTTCTGGCAGATAAAGCACAATGACAACAAGCAAAGCCCAAGAAATAAACAAGAAGACAAAGAAAAAAACTGTAACACTTGATAACTTCTACACAGAAAAAAAAAAAAACAAGAAAACAGAGGAGGACAAACAATTAAAGACATCCAAACCTTCCCCCAAAAAATGAAAATGGGTCAAAAATTTGACTAGTTCAAATCTGAGATAAGGAAAAAGATGGAAGAGATCTGGCAAGAAAATGCCAATTTAAAAGGAAGAATTTTGAAATTGGAAAGTGAGGCTCAGAAATCAAATGAATTGATAAGCAAATTGAAGATGAGAAATGACCAGCTGGAAGATTTGAAGAACCAGATAGACCAGATTGAAAAGGAAAACCAAAGGCTTTAATCCAAAAACCAGTCTCCAAAGGCTAGAATTGGGCAATTAGAAGTCAATGATATCAAAAGACAACAAGAATTAATAAAGCAAAGTCAAAAGACTGATAAAATAGAAGGAAATATGAAATATCTCAATGAGAAGTTAATAGACAAAGAAAACAGGTCTAGAAGAGACAATTTGAGAATCACTGGTCTGAAAAAGCAGAAATTAATAGACATTTGGACTCCATAATAAAAGAAATTATTCAGCAAAACTGCCCTGAAGTTCTACAACAAGAAGGCAATATAGACATTGAAAGGATCCATAGATCAACGTCTACACTAGACCCTGAAAAGACAACCCCCAGGAATATAATAGCCAAATTCAAGAGCTTCCAAGTAAAGAAAATATATTACAAGCCAGAGAGAGACAATTCATATATGAAGGAGCACCAATCAGGATCACACAGGATCTGGCAGCCTCCATACTAAAAGACCGCAAGGCTTGGAATATAATATTCAGAAAGACAGGAGAACTGGGTCTACAACCATGGATCACCTATCCATTAAAACTGACTATAACCTTCAAGGGGAAAGTATGGGCATTCAACAAATAGAAGATTTCCAAGTATTTGCACAGAAAAGACCAGGACTAAATGGAAAGTTCGATATCCAACCACAAAAACCAAGAGAAATATGAAAAGGTAAATAAGAAACAGAAGGAAAAGAAATAAAATTCTTATTTTTAAATTTGCCTCTTTAAGGGTTTTAATTAGATCAAATTATTTGTATTCCTATATGGAGAAAGGTTATGTGTAATTTTCAAAATCTTTATTAACTAATATAGTAATTAGTAGAATTATTCTTCGAGGGAGAGTTGGGAGCACTGAATGGATTGAGATGGGGTGGGGGAAAAAATCGGGGTGAAGAGTAGATGACACCAAGAGAAACATGAATGAATAAGAAAAATAGGATATCTTAAAGCACACAAAGAGCATGAGAAGGGGAGGGGATGAATACTATTATAAGAAGGAGAGGAAGAGAACATTAAGAGGTAATATTTAAAATATTTAAACCTTACTCTAAGAGGAATTAATCCTGAGAGGGAAGAGTAGCTATATCCATTGGAATACAGAATTCTATCTAACCCTACTGAAAAAGTCAGAAGGGATTAACCAAGGGGAGCAGGGGAGAGGGGAGGTAAAAAAAGAGAGGGGAGAAGAGGGGGGAGGGAATTCATTAGGCCTTAAAAATAAAAAGAGGGGAATAATATGGGAGGGGGTAGAAAGGGAAGTAAATCAAGGGAGGGGACAAGGAGTACTGGTCTAAAACAAATCACTCTTTTATAAGGAAATAGCGTAAGAAGAAGGGGTAGAACTGGAATAGGATACCGAAATGTTAGGGAATACCAAATTCCTTTTATGATACAAATATGGTTCTGAACCAAAGCCAGGTAGATCAAAAATAGAGAAAGAAAACTACAGACCAATCTCTTTAATAAACATAGATGTGAAAATCTTAAACAGAATATTAGCAAAAAGACTCCAGGCACTTCCGCTTATGATGGTGGCAGAGTAAGGAACAGCTGCTCCATCTCTCCTAACCAAAGCATACAGGACTCCTCAAGGGGACATGAAAATGAATCCAGATGAACGAAGGGACCCCACAACAGGGCACAGCATTGTAGGTACATGGAATCGGGGGAGAGAATCATTGCAAACAAATGCAAAAGAGCAGATATAATAAATGTAACCTTCTCAGATCATATGCAATAAAAATAATAATTAGTAAGGGCACCTCGATAGGCAAATCAAAAAACAATTGGAAATTAAACAATATGATTCTCCTAAACCAATTTGTCAAAAAAGAAATCATAAAAACAATCAACAACTTCATTGAAGAGAATGACAATGATGAGATATCCTACCAAACTCTGTGGGATGCAGCCAAGGCAATAGTTAGGGGGAAATTTATATCCTTAAGTGCATATATTGACAAATTAAGGAGTGCAGAGATTAATGAATTGGGCATGCAACTCAAAAAAATAGAAAGCGAGCAAATTAAAAACCCCCAGATGAAAACTAAATTAAAAATAATAAAAATTAAGGGAGAAATTAATAAAGTCAAAAGTAAAAGAACTATTGAATTAATAAATAAGATTAGAAACTGGTATTTTGAAAAAACAGATAAAATAGACACAGTACTGGTCAAACTAATAAAAAAAGGAAAGAAGAAAACCAAATTGACAGTCTTAAAGATCAAAAGGAAGATCTCACTTCTAATGAAGGGGAAATTAAGGCAATCATTAAAAACTATTTCCCCAATTATAAGGCAACAAATATAACAATTTAGGAGATATGGATGAATATTTACAAAAATATAAATTGCCTAGATTAACAGCAGAAGAAATAGAATACCTAAATCATCCCATATCAGAAATAGAAATTGAACAAGCCATCAAAGAACTCCCTAAGAAAAAATCACCAGGACCTGATGGATTCACAAGTGAATTCTACCAGACTTTCAAAGAGCAACTAATCCCAATAATATACAAATTATTTGATATGATAAGTAAAGAAGGAGTCCTACATAATTTCTTTTATGACACAAATATGGTACTGATTCCAAAGACAGGTAGACCAAAAATAGAGAAAGAAAACTATAGTCCAATCTCCCTAATGAACATAGATGCAAAAATCTTAAATAGAATATTAGCAAAGAGAATCCAGCAAGTAATTGAGAAGATCATCCACCATGATCAGGTGGGATTTATACCAGGAATGCAAGGATGGTTCAACATTAGGAAAACCATCCACATAATTGACCATATCAGCAGTATAACAAACCAAAATCACATGATTATCTCAACTGATGCTGAAAAAGCCTTTGACAAAATACAGCATCCATTCCTATTGAAAACATTGAAAAGTTTAGGAATAGAAGGACCTTTCCTAAAAATAATAAACAGTATGTACCTAAAACCATAAACAAGCATTATATGCTATGGGGATAAATTTGAAGCCTTCCCAATAAGATCAGGAGTGAAACAAGGATTTCCAACACCTCACAGCAGCAAGAGGTAGAAAGAGAAACACCATTTAAAATCACCTAGACAATATAAAATACTTGGGAATCTATCTACCAAAACAAACACAGCAATTATATGACAACAACTACAAAACACTTTCCAAACAAATAAAACTGGATCTCAACAATTGGAAAGCCATTAATTGTTCATGGGTAGGACGAGCTAATATAATAAAAAATGACCACCCTACCCAAATTAATATACCTATTTAGCGCCATACCTATCAAATTACCAAAAAAACTTCTTTACTGAATTAGAAAAAAACTATAACAAATTTCATTTGGAATAACAAAATATCAAAAATTTCAAGGGGAATAATGAAAAAAATATGAAGGAAGGGGACCTACCAGTACCAGATATTAAGCTATACTATAAAGCAGCAGTCATTAAAACAATATGGTACTGGCTAAGAGATAGAAGGGAGGATCAGTGGAATAGACTTGGGGTTAATGACATCAGCAAAACAGTGTTTGATAAACCCAAAGAGCCCAACATTTGGGACATGAATTAACTATTTGACAAAAAATGTTGGAAATTTGGAAAACAATATGGGAGAGATTAGGCTTAGATCAACATCTCACACCCTACACCAAGATAAATTCTAAATGGGTGAATGACTTGAATATAAAGAGGGAAACTATAAATAAGTTAAGTGAACACAAAATAGTATACCTTTCATATCTCTGGAAAAGGAAATATTTTAAAACCAAGCAAGAGTTAGAGAAAATTTCAAAATGCAAGTTAAATGGTTTTGATTATATTAAGCTTTTGCACAAACAAAAACAATGTAGTCAAAATCAGAATGGAAACAACAAATTGGGAAAAAATCATTATAAGGAATAACTCTGACAGGGGTCTAATCACTCAAATATACAAGGAGTTAAACCAATTGTATGAAAAATCAAGCCATTCCCCAATTGATAAATGGGCAAGAGATATGAATAGGCAATTTTCAGATAAAGAAATCAAAAGTATCAATAAGCACATGAGAAAGTGTTCTAAATCTCTAATAATTAGAGAAATGCAAATCAAAACAACTCTGAGGTACCACCTCACACCTAGAAGATTGGCTAAAATGATAGCAGGGGAGAGTAATGAATGCTGAAGGGGATGTGGCAAAATTGGGACATTGATGCATTGCTGGTGGAGTTGTGAACTCATCCAACCATTCTGGCTGGCAATTTGAAACTATGCTCAAAGGGCTATAAAAGAATGCCTGCCCTTTGATCCAGCCATAGCATTGTTGGGTTTGTACCCCAAAGAGACCATAGATAAACAGACTTGTACAAAAATATTTATAGCTGCTCTTTTTGTGGTGGCAAAGAACTGGAAAAGGAGGGTATGTCCTTCAATTGGGGAATGGCTGAACAAACTGTGGTATATGCTGGTGATGGTATACTATTGTGCTAAAAGGAATAATAAACTGGAGGAGTTCCAGGTGAACTGGTAAGACCTCCAGGAACTGATGCAGAGTGAAAGGAGCAGAGCCAGAAGAACATTGTACCCAGAGACTGATATATTATGGTAAAATCAAATGTAATGGACTTCTGTACCAGCAGCAATGCAATGACACAGGACAGCTGTGAGGGATTTATGGTAAAGAAATGTACCCACATTCAGAGGAAGGACTATAGGAGAGGAAGCATATAAGAAAAAAAATCCTTGAACACATGGGCTGAGGAGGACATGATTGGGGATGTGGACTCGAAATTACCACACCAATGCAACTAACAACAATTTGGAAATAGGTCTTGAACAAGGACACATGATAAAACCAGTGGAAATGTGCATTGGCTATGGGTGGGGGGAGTGCTGGGGGTGAAGGGGAAAGTAGGAGCATGAATCATGTAACCATGTTAAAAATGAATATTAATGATTAAAAATTTAAAAAAAAGACTCCAGCAAGTGATCACGAGGGTTATTCATTATGATTATGTGGGATTTATACCAGGACTACAAGGATGGTTCAACATGAGGAAAACCATTCACATAATTGACCATATCAACAAGCAAACAAACAAAAATCACATGATTATCTCAATAGATAGGTCGGCAATGTATGGCTCTCAAACTATATCTGACTCTTTTGAGGGCCAGATATGGCTTTTTCTGCAGGAGCCATGAAGTCGATTTTTTTTCATGCATTGTTACAGGAGCCCCCACTGTTACAGGAGCACCCACTGTGAGCACTGTACGGCTCTCATAAAATTACATTTTTAGAAATATGGTGTTTATGGCTCTCACGGCCAAAAAGGTTGCTCTCCCCTGCAATAGATGCCTTTGACAAAATACAACATCCATTCCTATTGAAAACACTAGAAAGTATGGGAAGAGAAGGACCTTTCCTAAAAATAATAAACAGTATATATCTTAAACCATCAATAAGCATCATATGCAATGGGGATAAATTAGAAGCCTTCCCAATAAGAACAGGAGTGAAACAAGTATGCCCAGTATCACCCCTATTATTTAACATTGTACTAAAAACATTAGCAGTAGTAATTAAAGAAGAAAAGGAAATTGAAGGTATTAAAATGGGCAATGAGGAGATTAAGCTATCACTATTTGCAGATGATATGATGGAGTACTTAAAAAATCCTAGAGAATCAATGAAAAAACTAGTAGAAATAATCAAAACCTTCAGGAAAGTTGCAGGATGCAAAATAAATGCTCATAAATCATCAGCATTTCTACATATTGCCAACACATCACAGCAGCAAGAGGTAGAAAGAGAAACACCATTTAAAGTCATTCTAGACAATATAAAATACTTAAGAATCGATTTACTAAAACAAACACAGGAATAATCCAAACACAACTACAAAACACTTTCCAAACAATTAAAACTAGATCTAAACAGTTGAAAAAATAGATTGCTCATGGGTAGGACGAGCTAAAATAATATAAATGACCATTCTACCCAAATTAATTTACCTATTTAGTGCCATACCTATCAAACTACCAAATGTTTTTTACTGAATTAAAAAAAAAACTATAACAAAGTTCATTTGGAATAACAAAAGATCAAGAATATCAAGGGGAAATAATGAAAAAAAAAACGTGAAGAAAGGTGACCTAGCAGTACCAGATATTAAACTATACTATAAAACAATGGTAATCAAAACAATATGGTAATGGCTTAAGAGACAGAAGGGAGGATCAGTGGAATAGACTTGGGGTAAATGACATCAGCAAGACTGTCTATGATAAACCAAAGAGCACAATTTTGGGGACAAAAACCCGCTATTTGACAAAAACTGTTGGGAAAATTGGAAAACAATATGGAAGAGATTAGGCTTAGATCAACATCTCACACCATACACCAAGATAAATTCATTATGGGTAAATGACTTGAATATAAAGAGAAAACTATAAGAAAATTAGGTGAACATAGAATAATATACCTGTCAGATCTATGGGAAAGAGAAAAATTTAAAACCAAGCAAGAATTAGAAAAAATTACAAAATGTAAAATAAATAATTTTGATTATATCAATTTAAAAAGTTTTTGTACAAACAAAAACAATGCAACCAAAATCAGAGGAGAAACAACAACCTGGGAAAAAATCTTTATAACAAAAAACACTGACAAAAGTCTAGTCGCTCAGATATATAAGGAGCTAAATCAATTCTAAAAAAAATTATCCATTCATCAGTTGATAAATGGGCAAGGGACATGAATAGGCAATTTTCAGATAAAGAAATAAAAACTATCAATAAGCACATGAGAAAGTGTTCTAAATCTCTAATAATTAGAGAAATGCAAATCAAAACAACTCTGAGGTATCACTATCAGATTGACTAAAATGAAAGAAGGGGAGAGTAATGAATGCTGGAGGGGGTGTGGCAAAATTGGGACATTGCATGGCAATTTGGAACTATGCTCAAAGGGCTATAAAAGAATGCCTGCCCTTTGATCCAGCCATAGCATTTTTGGGTTTGTACCCCAAAGAGATCATAGATAAACAGACTTGTACAAAAATATTTATAGCTGCTCTTTTTGTGGTGGCAAAGAACTGGAAAAGGAGGGTATGTCCTTCAATTGGGGAATGGCTGAAGAAACTGTGGTATATGCTGGTGATGGAATACTATTGTGCTAAAAGGAATAATAACCTGGAGGAATTCCATGGGAACTGGAAAGACCTCCAGGAACTGATGCAGAGTGAAAGGAACAGAGACAGAAGAACATTGTACACAGAGACTGATATGCTATGGTAAAAACAGATTGGCTAAAATGATAGAAGGGGAGAGTAATGAATGTTGGAGGGGATGTGGCAAAATTGAGACATTAATGCACTGCTGTTGGAGTTGTGAACTGATCTAACCATTGTCGATGGCATTTTGGAACTATGCCCAAAGAGCTCTAAAAGACTGCCTTTTAGGAAATGAAAAACAAAGATACAAAAAGTAAAAAACGTGGTGGGACAAGAAGAAGTGTTTTCCCTGAACTGAGCTCACCAGCAGTGTGGTCCCCCTGTGCTGTCCACTGTGTTTGATCTTGTTTTTTTTTTTCCTCTTGAAGCCCTGCGTTCTCTATCTCCGTATGAGGAAGCCAAGCTGTCAGAGGTCTGGAGTTTGGCTCTCTCTAAGCCACCTTCTTCTGGGCATTTTTGCTGTGTTTCTCTGGTTTTCTCCTCCAGTCATTTCTCCAGTGCCTGTGTTTAACTCCCTGAGTCCGGTGCCAGCAAAGCCCTCTCTCCCCATTGGTGCACCCACCAGCTCTGAGATTTCCCGGGCTGCAGGAGACTCTGCACAGCACGTGGGGGAGGCATCCTGGGATCGTAGGACTCCCCTTCTATTCCCTTAGACCTGATAGGTCAAGAATTGAAGCCTTTTCTTGGTGTACCTCTTTAGTTATGCTGCAGTAGGATTCCCCCTCCTCTGTCCTTTTATTGGATTTGGTCCTCTTTCTTCTCAAAGCACATTGTTTTCTATCTCGGTGTGTAAGGGTGTGGAGGTTTTAAGATTCGCTCCTTCTAAGCCGCCATCTTCACAGTCAAAAATTTTTTAAATATTGGATTTTACAAAAATTATACATTATTATTTCCCCTTGCTCTTTAGTTGATTTTTTCAGATTTTCTAAGTATATTGTGACATCTTCAAAGATTGATAGTTTATTTTCCTTACTGCCTACTTTAATCCCTTCAATTTCTTTTTCTTCTCTAATTACTACAGGTGATATTTCTAGTACAATATTAAATAATAGTGGTGATAATGGACATGCTTGCTATATTCCTGTTCTTATTGGCAAGGCTTCTAACTTGTCCCCATTGCAAATTATATTTTCTAATGGTTTTAAACAAATACTGTTTATTATTTTGAGGAAAGACTCTTCTAATCCCATATTTTCTAGTGGTTTTTAAGGAATGGATATTGTATTTTGTCAAAGGCTCTTTCTGCATTTATTGAGATAATCATGTGATTTCTTTTGGTTTAATTATTGATATGGTCAATTACTGGAAAAGGTTTTCCAAATATGAAACCATCCTTGCATTCCTGGCATAAATCCCACCGGGTCATAGTGAATAATCCTTGTGATGATTTACTGTAGTCTCTGCTGGTGTTTTATTTAACATTTTTACATCTATGTACATTAAGGTGATTGGTCTATAGTTTTTTTCTCTGCTTCTGATCTACCTAGTCTGGAAATCAGCACCATATTGTGTCATAAAAATAATTTGGTAAGACTTTCTCTTTGCTTATTTTGTCAAATAGTTTCTGTACTATTGGGATTAGTTGCTCTTTAAAAGTTCAATAGAATTCAATTGTGAATCCATATGGCCCTGGGGATTTTTTCTTAGGTAGTTCCTTGTTGCCTTGTTCAATTATTTTTTTCTGAAATAGGATTATTTAAGTATTCTATTTCCTCTTTTGTTATTCTAGACATTTTATATTTTTGTAAATATTCAGCCTTTTCACCATGATTATCATATTTATTGCCATATAATTGGACAAATTAGCTCTTAATAATTATCAATTTCATCTTCATTAGTTGTAAAATTGCCCTTTTATCTTCTTTCTTTTTTATTAGATTTACCAGTATTTTATCTGTTTTATACGTTTATTTTCAAAGTACCAGCTCCTAGTTTTATTTATTAATTCAATAGTTCTTTTAATTTTAATTGCATTAGTTTCTCCTTTAATTTTTAGGATTTCCAATTTAGTTTTTATATGGGGATTTTTAATTTCTTCTTTGTCTATTTTTTAAGGTGATCTCCTCCCTCTCTAATTTATTGGTATAGGCACTCAGAGATATAAATTCCCCTGAGTACTGCTTTGGATATATCCCATAAATTTTGATATGTTGATTCCTCATTGTCATTCTCTTCAATAAAGTCAGTAATTGTTTTTATGATTTTTTGTCCCACCAGTTTTGAAGAATTAGGTTATTTAGTTTCCAATTAATTTTAATTTTGTCTTGCCTCATGGACTCTTATTAATTATAATTCTTATCACATTATGAACTGAACAAGTTCGGTTTATTATTTCTGCTTTTCTGCATTTGTTTGCTATATTTCTATTCCATAGTACATGGTTGATCTTAGTACATGTACTGTGTACTGCTGAGAAAAAGGTATATACCTTGGTATCCCTCTTCATTTTTCTCTAGATATCTATTAATTCTAATTTCAATCATTTCTTTCTTATTTATTTTTTGTTCAATTCATCAAGTTCTGATGGGTGAAGATTGAGATCACTGACTAGTATGGTTTTATTATCTATTTTTTTCCTTAAGCTCTGTTAGTTGCTCCTTTAGAAATCTTGCTGTTATATCACTTGGTGCATAAATGTTTAGTAATGATACTTCTTCATTGTTTATAGTACCTTTTAGCTATCTTATCATTAAACATCATCACATATATCATCATAGTCAGCTTGCTTCTCCATCCTCTTTGTAAGGATATTCCTTCTAACTTTTCTTATTTACCTTTTTATGCTTCTTTTGTGTCTCATGTTTGGACTTCAAAATTTTTTGTTTAGGTCTTGCTTATTCATCAGGAATGCTTCAAAATCTTTACTATTATTGAATGTCCATTTTTTCCTCAGAAACAATATATTCAGTTTTGCTGGATTGGTGACTAAGTCATAAACCTAGATCTTTCACCTTCCTTATTATAATATTCCACATCATCTGATCCTTTAATGTACAAGTTTCTAGGTCCTGTGTGATCCTAACTGTAGTTCCATGGCATTTGAATTGTTTCTTCTGGCTTATTGCGGTATTTTCCCCTCAGTTTGGTGGCTCTTGAATTAACGATTATATTCCTGGGAGTTGTCATTCAAAGATTTTTTCTGAAGGTGATTTGCGAATTCTTTCAATTTCTACTTTATTTTCTTGTTTGAGGTTATCTAAGCAGTTTTCTTTGATAATTTCTTGAATTATGATGTCCAAGCCTTTTTTCTTGATCATGTCTTTCAAATAGTCCAATAATTCCCAAATTGTCTCTTCTGGATCTGTTTTCTAGGTCAATTTTTTTCCAATAAAATATTTCATCTTTTCCTTTATTTGTTCATTCCTTTAATTTTGCTTTATTATTTCTTGATATCTCATGAAATAATTAGTTTCTAGTCCCTCAATTCTGATTTTTAACATCTGATTTTCCTCTGTCAGTTTTTGGTTCTCCTTTTTCAATTGATCCATTTCTTCTTACATTGCTTTCATTTCTTTTCCCACCTTTTCCTCTGTCTCCCTTAATTGTTTTTTGAAGTCTCTTTTAAAAGCTCTTCCAGCATCTGTGTCCAATCCATATTTTTCTTTTGGTCTCTGTGTGTATTTGCTTTCCTTCTCTATCCCCTTCTGTGTCTATACCTTGTTCTTTTTCTCCATAAAAAATCTTTAGAGTTAGATGTTTTTTAAAATTATTTGCTCATTTTTCCTACCTACTTTATAGGTAGTCTCTCTTTTTTGGGAGATTAGTGTACCCTCTTAAACTTGAGTCCTTCCTTGATTCTATTCTTAGCTTGTTTTCTGGGTTTCTACCAGTTTTATTTCTTTGAAGATTTTGTGATAGTCTGAAGGCTGAAACCTCTGAGAGCTACCTCCCCCTGCTGATTCAATTAACCCTGGAGGTCTGATAGCTCAGTGTCTTACCTTTGGCTTTGTTTTAAGCTTTTGGTCTTACTTTTATCTCGATCAGGTCAGGAACTACTCAAATTGTAGCCTAGGTGTAGGTTTTTTGTCTTACAGTGTACTTGTTCTAATCAGGCACATCATTGATTACCCTGTCCTGTATATCTACCCTGAGCTTTAGGCCAAAAGATCCAGGGTCCACCTTAGTACTATCAGCCTCTCCAAATTTGGATCCACTTCCTCACCACAGGCCCATACCAGGATTCCTGGCCTCATTCTAGGCACACACCCATCAGCCCCCCTCAGTACAGATTTCCCTGGGCTGGCACTCTGGACTTTGCCACAGTTTTGAAATTTCAAGTTGATTTGGACCACTATTTGCACAGGAAGTTTCTCAGGGTCTTAATATTGGCTTGGCCTTAGTTTCTGAACCTGGGACAATAGATGTGGAGTGTGTGTGTGTGTGTGGGGGGGTCGGTGACGTGTTTTTTTTTTTTTTAATTGCTCTTAACTCCTTGCTACAGTTTTTTTGCTAACTGTTCCCCTCTTACCCCAGTGCTTCAGATGTTCTCTGCATACCTTTTGGATTTTTCTTTTCTTAAAAGTTGTTTCACTCTGTCCCCTTATATTTCTTTCACTCCTGTATTCATTTTGGTTGGAGAGGATTCTCATCATTACTCAGAACTTCTTTGTTCTACTCCACCATCATCTCCAGGCTTCTGTTTAATTCATTCTTCTCACTATTTCTTATAGCACAGTAGTATTCCATTATGATCATATACTGCAAATCAGCCATTCCCCAATTGATGGATATCTCCTCAGTTTCCAATTCTTGAAAACTACAAAAAGAGCTCCCAGAAATATTTTTGTATAAACAAGTCTTTTCTTTTTTCAAAAAATCTCTCTATAATACTATAATGGGGAATAACCAGGGAAGTTAACTAAATATTATCTGTGGGCTCTCAATGGGTGTGAGGGAGACAGGAATGACAGAAGGCAGGACCAAACAAGATAGGGAGACTGGGTCTAACTGCTAAGGAGGTATCTGTTATAGAAGTGGCAGTTAGGCCGTAACTGTCACTCTGCACCTTCTAGGCAAGGGGCCTATGGAGACTACTAGGCAAAAGACAAGAGCTTATAACAATTTCAATTAAAGAAACTATGGTAAAGGATGGGGATAGGGGTTTCTACACTTTCAGACTAAGGGCAAAGCACAGGGTCAGGGGAGGATCTCAACTATACTCATCTAAAACCTAAGCCAGGCAAGACCCAGAGAATAGTAAGACCGGAGTGGGAATCCTCACAGCAGAGTCCGGTGATTTTATCAGAATGCGAAGAGCCAACTCCTCCAGAACTGATGATCCACAGTAGCCCAGTAGGGAGAGGAAGTCGGCAAGCTGTCCACCAGATCACACGCCACTTCCCTACTCCGTGCTGTCTTGCAGGATTGATGTTCTCTGCTTTCAACCTTACAGCTCTCCAGGTTCCCAGGGAATTAGGGTACAGCTCCACTAGCTCTGAGGTCTCCCAGCATCAGTTACAGCTTGTCCCAATCAACATGGAGTCTGTCTCAGAGAGAGAGAGCAAAAGTCACTTCCTGCTTCCCCATTCCATGTGGAATTCTCAAGCCCTTCCTGTTAGGTCTCCTAAATGATAACTAAGTAATCTTCCTCATAACAATACCAACCTAGTACTAGTATTGCTGGATCAAAGGTTATTCAGTTTTAAAGCTCTTCATACAGAGTTCTAAATCCTTCTCAAGAATGTTTGAATCAGTTCACAATTCTAATAGCATTGCATTAGTGTCACAATTTTGCCACATACCCTGAAGAATTCATTATTTCCTTTTTCTATCATAATTATCCAATACAATAGGTATGTTGTCATTCCTCAGAATTATTTTAATTTGAATTGATCTAATCAAGACTGATTTAGAACATTCTTTTTCATGTGATTATATATAGCCTCAATTTCTTTTTTTTGTCTTTTCACATCCTCTGTCCATTTATCAGTTGAAGAATTATTTGTATTCTTAAAAATTTGACTCATTTCTCTATATATTTGAGAAATAATACCTTTATCAAAGAAAAATGAATGTTTCAAATGTAATTGAGTGTGGAGTAAAATTACCTCTGGGAAATAGTCACGTTGCTTATTAGTTCCTCTTTATAAATCAGATTTTTCTTAAACAGTTTTTTCTTCCCTTTACAATAAAAGAAAACTTTTCCCCTAAATAGAATGCAATAAATGATACAATGTATTATATGTTCTTTAAATATGTGAATTTAAGCAGTTATTATCTACCAACTTTGCAGTAGATTCCCTACTAAGGTTTTCTGAAAAAAATTATATCGTAGTAATTATCTTTCAAAATTGAAGTGCCTGTGACTCTTAGATTTATATATTCCTTAATAATTATTAAATAATTATCATGCTAGATATGATTAATAATAGCTGATTACCTCAAGCAATCTTTCTTTCCTAAGAAGAAACAAAGTTATGTCTTTGGTCCTTATGTAGAGGATGGCAGCATGGAATCCCTGCAAAATACAGGGTCAGCCTCACCCAGAATTCCAGGGGACCCCCTCTGGAGAACTTTGGGTGAGGGGACAGTTGCTTTCTGGGGGTTGAGGTGAGTGGATGACTGCATATATAGGTTACTGGCCCTGGAATAATTATCTGCTTCCCCAAAATATCTGTTATTATCAACATAAGACCTTATCAATTGGGAGATTATCTAAAAGTTTAAATATAATTTAAGAAATCTAGGGCCATGGATTTGAATCTCCATAATCCCATCCTATATATAAGTAATTTCTCCCAAAATTTCTCTTAATAATAAGATTGTTCAATTAATAATCTCAGTAGTTTTTGAAATCTCATAATCTATGAGCTTTACTGATTTCAGGCAAAATCAAAGAATGAATTATAAAAGCAGTAACTTGTATGCATTTAGAAAGGATATGGTGATGATGTGAACCCATTGCTCCATCAAAAATAGTTCATGTTAGAATTCTAAATTTAATTTTGAACTGTCTAACTTTTCCTATTTATGATAAAAATGTGAATGCTGCGTTTTGTCTCCTGTATTATTTAGCAAAGTCTTAGAAATTCTAGTTATAGCTATAACAAGTGGGAAACCAGCTTAAAGGAATAATCATTGGCAAAAAGGAAGGTAAATATATTCTGGGATTGAGGCTTTATTAAAGAAACCAAAGGATATAATAAAATGTTACTTTAGTCATAGACAACTTCAGTAAATATCAAAATAATCAAAAATATCATTATTCTTGAATTTCACTAATAAAAATAAGAATAAAAATGATACAAAATAACATTTAAAATTACAAGATTTTAAAGAACTTGGAAATAACTTCAAGACATAATGAGTTTAAATAAAGTCAACTTGATATTCTTTAAAATAAATAAATTTAGAACTAAATACATGAATAGAACTTCAGCGTTCATGATTAGGTTAAACTTATATGGTAAATATGACCATGATTCACAAATTAAAATGAAACTATTAGGTTAAACAGATGAAAATATCAAGGACATAGGTGAGAGGATAATGAAAAATAGTAATAAAAAATTCATATAAAAAGATACAAAGCCAAGAACATCAAAGCTAATAATAAAAAAAGTAAAAAAGCAACAGTTGTTTATATTCCTAGAGCTCATATTATAATTATCCCGATAATCTTGCTCAAATAAAAATAGAATAGTTCAATGGAAAAATATTAGAAAATAATAAGGCATCATATATGTATAATGATATATATACATGTATAATTTAGTTCCTTTGCCTTTTCTTACCTTTCTTATTTTTCTTCATTAATTTTTCATTATTCTAATCTTTTTATTGATTGTATTCCTGGTTCTGCATATTTCTCTACATTAGTTTATGAAAATTCTATTTAAATAATTTTGAGGTTTATCTGAAAAAAATTCCTTGGCAGCCTCAGCCACCAAATAAATAGCAACTCTGTTACTCTGAAAAAGTTAATTAACCTGCATACTAAGAACTAGTATAAAGGAGTAAGGGATATTCAGGTAGTTCAGATTTATGAAACACAAAAATAAAAAATGAAGTGCCTCAAAACAATGTAAAGCAGGAGGGACAAGTTTCCATGGGATGAAAGAAGAGAGTAGTAGCTAATAAGTGTAGAATTAGGTGCAACCTGAAGAAGCTCATCAGTCCAAAGTGCTTCCACTTTGCCTGAGGCAATGAAATAGCAGAAAAACAACCCTACACACTGCCAAGAAAGCCTTAGGCAACAAAAGCAGCCCAGTGCCAGCCCTAAGTGTTTCCACCTAGCCCGAGGCAACAAAACAGCAGAATAGGGGACTAGTCCACGTGGCTTGAAGCAATGAACTGACAAATCAGGGAAGAGACAAGCACAGGATACAGGAGGGAAACTGACATCCAGTGTAGTGGAATCCATTTGGACAAAATACCTGCACACATCCCCACAAGAAGCCAGAGGGGTCACCTTCTTGAAGTGTAACCTGAGGAACCCCAAAACAGCTAGACATATCCTACACAACAAAGAAGACTACAATGCAAAGCTCAATGTTTCCTCTATTCCAGGAGCAGAGTACAACTTCAAGAGATAGACAAAGTAATGAAGAAGTAATGATTACTAGAAAAATTAGGAAAAAAAAACAAATTAAAAAAACAGCCTTAGAAAGTTATTTTTAATGACAAGGAAGATTAAAATATAGACTCAGAAGAAAACAATGGTAAAAAAAGGAAATATAGAGAGCCCCAAAGTAAAGTGAAAATAGATGTCAGGTCCAAAAAGAACACTTGGAAAAACTTGAAAAGACCTGAAAAATAAAATAACAAGAGAAATATAGAAAGATTCAATAACTTGGGGAATATTCTAGAATATTTTTATGATCTGGAAATACTTAGAGGGGGAATGGTTTATCTTTACTTCTCCACTAACTCAAGATAGAGCAATTTGGAGGGGAATGTTGAATAACTGATGGCTTATGTAAAAATCCTTGCAAAGCATTTAAGAAGGAGAAAACGTATATGGAGGAAGTTCCACAAAAAGGGAGACTTATTTCTCCATACTTCCTCATCAGGAGTTGCTATCCTTCTTGGAAGTTGCTCCTGCCACACCCTCCACTCAACCCATTGATATCAATACTGCCACACCCCCTACTCAGTCTATCCCACCTACAGTCCCTGCCATACCCCCTACTCAGCCCATCCCACAGACAGTCCCTGCTGCTGCTTCAGCCCCCACCCCTGTTCCCACTAATCACCAGGCAGGGAATCTAGAGGCAGGAATGCAAGATAATGCAGCACAAAGCCTATTTCCTTTACGGGAAGTACCCACTTTCAATAATGAAGGAGTGCTTATAAAGCACTATACTCCCTTCAACCCTTAATATTTAGCTAGATTTAAAGAAAATATGCCCACTTTTGAGAAAGAAACTTTCATAATTGTAAAAAAAATTAGACAATATATTCTGAACTTATGACCCCAGCTGCCAGGACGTTGAAAATGTTTTAGATGAATTTTCTAACAGTCGGTGAGAAAGATAGAATCATTTCTTAAGTCAATCATAAGGAAGGTAAGGATGGACCTAAATGGCCCCTCTAGGATTCAAACTGGGATTACAATTCTGTCCCAGATCATAAAAAATTGCAGGATGACAGGGAGGCATTATTGATAGCCATGAAAGCTTGTGCTGATACCACTGACAGCTGGTCAAAATTCAAAGAAACCAGACAACATACCAATGAAACTCCCTCCCATTTTATGGACAGGCTGATTGAGGTGGGAGAAACATATATGGGCCTTGATTTAACCATGGAACAGGATTTAGAAATATACATGGGCAATTTCTAAAAAATTCCTGTAAAGTAGTCAGACTATTTTAAAACTAACTGCCCAACCTGGGGATCTATGAGTCTTGGGGAATTGAGGAAAGTAGCATCCTATGTTTGTAGGGGCCATACACAAGGACATGGGGAAGACAATGACTCAATGGATACTTTAAAAGCAGAAAATAAAATGCTAAAGGAAAAACTGGAAAAAAGGAGAGATTATAGCCCCTCTCCAAAAATCTAACTATCAGTCCGTTACCTGTTATTTATGTATGAAGAAGGGCCATACAATGATGACTTGTAGGAATTTTTTTTTATTTTAAACCCTTAACTTCTGCGTAATGATTTATAGGTGGAAGAGTGGTAAGGGTAGGCAATGGGGGTCAAGTGACTTGCCCAGGGTCACACAGCTGGGAAGTGTCTGAGGCCGGATTTGAACCTAGGACCTCCTGTCTCTAGGCCTGGCTCTCAATCCATTGAGCTACCCAGCTGCCCCTTGTAGGAATTTTTTAAGAGTAATCTGAAATAATACCAAGATGAAAGATAACTATAGGAACAACAACAGGAATAATAATAATAATGATGATGATTCCAGGAATAGCAACTTTAGGAGTGATAGAAATGCTAGAAATAAACCTTGGGAAGATGATAACTTATACCAAATGACCCCACAACAGTATATCTAAAGTGGAGCTCGCCCCCGAACTATTCAGGGTGGTAATGCCCCACAGGTGGGTTGCACATGGAGCCCAAGCATCTTTAAGAAGGTACGAGGGGTAGGGAAGGCTTTGGAATCAAAAAGGGAAACTTTTGACTTTCCAGACCCTGATGTTTTAATGCCTATTATCCCCATACATAACCCCCCAAATAGTAAGGAACCCCATGTAACACTAAAAGTGGGAATTTCATATTACAATTGTTTGCTGGACACTGGGGATTCAAGATCAGTACTGGTAAGTAAACCAGATAAAAATTGTAATTCTATTGGCTCTCTAAAAGTAGTAGGGGTATCAGGAATGCCTCAAAAGGTCCCAAAACTTTCTCCTCACTTGGAAGGCACAGGACCCCTAACTGTTGAAAACTCCTTTCATTTGTTTTTTAATAATTTTTTTATTTTTAGAAAAATTTCCCATGGTTACATAAGTCATGTTTTTACTTTCCCCTTCACCCCCTCAAACCCCCGCCCCCATCCACTGTAGCTAATTCATATTTCCACTGGTTTTATTATGTGTGGTCAGTCAAGACTTATTTACACATTATTGATAGTTACATTAGTGTGGTCTTTTCAGGTCTACATCCCCAATCATGTCCTCATCAACTCAAGTGTCCAAGCAGTTGTTTTTCTTCAGTGTTTCCACTCCTGTAGTTCTTCCTCTGAATGTGGGTAGTATTCCTTTCAATAAATCCCTCAGAATTGTCTTGGGTCACTGCATTGCTGCTAGTACAGACATCCATTACATTCTATTTTACCACAGTATATCAGTCTCTGTGTACAATGTTCTTCTGGCTCTGCTCCTTTCACTCTGCATCAATTCCTGGAGGTCTTTCCAGTTCACATGGAATTCCCCCAGTTTATTATTCCTTTGAGCACAATAGTATTCAATCACCAACATATACCACGATTTATTCAGCCATTCCCCAATTGAAGGGAATACCCTTGCTTTCCAGTTTTTTGCCACCACAAAGAGTGCTGCTATAAATATTTTTGTGCGAGTCTGTTTATCTATGATCTCTTTGGAGTACAATCCCAGCAGTGGTATGGCTGGATCAAAGGGTAGGCATTCTTTGATAGCCCTTTGAGCACAGTTCCAAATTGCCATCCAGAATGGTTGGATCAGTTCACAGCTCCACCAGCAATGCATTAATGTCCCAATTTTGCCACATCCCCTCCAACATTCATTACTCTCCCCTTCTGTCATTTTAACCAATCTGCTAGAGTGAGGTGGTACCTCAGAGTTGTTTTGATTTGCATTTCTTTAATTATTACAGCTTTAGAACACTTTCTCATGTGCTTATTGATACTTTTTATTTCTTTATCTGAAAATTGACTATTTATGTCCCTTGCCCATTTATCAATTGGGGAATGGCTTGATTTTTTATACAATTGATTTAGCTCCTTGTATATTTGAGTAATTTGACTTTCGTCAGAATTTTTTGTTATAAGGATTTTTTCCCAGTTTGTTGTTTCTCTTCTGATTTTGGTTGCATTGTTTTCCCTTGTACAAAACCTTTTTAATTTAATATAATCAAAATTATTTATTTTACATTTTGTAACTTTCTCTAACTCTTGTTTGGTTTTGATTTGCATTTCTCTAATTATTAGAGATTTAGAACACTTTCTCATGTGCTTATTGATACTTTTTATTTCTTTATCTGAAAATTGCCTATTTATGTCTCTTGCCCATTTATCAATTGAGGAATGCCTTGATTTTTTATACAATTGATTTAACTCCTTGTATATTTGAGTAATCAGACCCCTGTCAGAGTTTTTTCTTATGAAGATTTTTTCCCAATTTGTTGTTTCCCTTCTGATTTTGACTACATTGTTTTTGTTTGTACAAAAGCTTTTTAGCTTAATATAATCAAAACCGTTTAATTTACATTTTATAATTTTCTCTAACTCTTGCTTGGTTTTAAAATCTTTCCTTTTCCAGAGATCTGACAGGTATACTATTTTGTGTTCACTTAACTTATTCATAGTTTCCCTCTTTATATTCAAGTCATTCACCCATTTTGAATTTATCATGGTGTAGGGTATAAGATGTTGATCATCTAAGCCTAATCTCTCCCATATTGTTTTCCAAATTTCCCAGTAGTTTTTGTCAAATAGTGGTTTCATGTCCCAAAAGTTGGGCTCTTTGGTTTTATCAAAGACTGTCTTGCTGATGTCATTAACCCCAAGTCTATTCCACTGATCCTCCCTTCTATCTCTTAGCCAGTACCATATTGTTTTGGTGACTGCTGCTTTATAGTATAGTTTAATATCTGGTACTGTTAGGCCCCCTTCCTTCACATTTTTTTCATTATTTCCCTTGATATTCTTGATATTTTGTTATTCCAAATGAAATTTGTTATAGTTTTTCCTAATTCAGTAAAGAAGTTTTTTCATAATTTGATAGGTATGGTGCTAAATAGGTATATTAATTTGGGTAGGATGGTCATTTTTATTATGTTAGCTCGTCCTACCCATGAACAATTAATGGCTTTCCAATTGTTGAGATCCAGTTTTATTTGTTTGGAAAGTGTTTTGTAGTTGTTTTCATATAATTGCTGTGTTTGTTTTGGTAGATAGATTACCAAGTATTTTATATTGTCTAGGGTGATTTTAAATGGTGTTTCTCTTTCTACCTCTTGCTGCTGTGATGTGTTGGAAATATATAGAAATGCTGATGATTTATGTGCATTTATTTTGTATCCTGCAACTTTGCTAAATTTGTTGATTATTTCTACCAGCTTCTTAGTTGATTCTCTAGGACTTTTTAAGTAGACCATCACATCATCTGCAAAGATTGATAGCTTAGTCTCCTCTTTTCCTATTTTGATACCTTCAATTTCTTTTTCTTCTCTACTTCCTACTGCTAGTGTTTCTAGTACTATGATGAATAATAGAGGTGATAGTGGGCATCCTTGTTTCACTCCTGATCTTACTGGGAAGGCTTCTAATTTATCCCCATTGCATATGATGCTTGTTGATGGTTTTAGGTAAATACCATTTATTATTTTTAGGAAAGGTTCTTCTATTCCTATACTTTTCAGTGTTTTCAATAGGAATGGATGCTGTATTTTGTCAAAGGCTTTTATTGATTATCTATTGATATAATCATGTGATTTTTGTTTGTTAGACTGTTGATATATGTTGAACCATCCTTGCATTCCTGGTATAAATCCCACCTGATCATAGTGGATGGTCTTCTTAATTACTTGCTAGAGTCTCTTTGCTAATATTCTATTTAATATATTTGCATCCATGTTCATTAGGGATATTGGTCTATAGTTTCCTTTGTCTGTTTTTGGTCTACCTGGCTTTGGAATCAGTACCATATTTGTGTCATAAAAGGAATTTTGTAAGACTCCTTCTTTGCTTATCATATCAAATAATTTGTATAGTATTGGGATTAGTTGCTCTTTTAATGTCTTTTAGAATTCACTCGTGAATCCGTCAGGTCATGGTGATTTTTTCTTAGGAAGTTCTTTTGTAAGAAGGAAAATTTACGTATTTATAGATAAATATATATAAATGTGTGGCCTCCAGGAATCAACTATTCAGGTTGATTCCATAATTAAATCAGACCCAAGTCAGCATCAGGTTGAGGAGTTTATTTACAATCTGGTAGGTATAAAGTAGGAATAAAGAGAAAGGGAGAGGCTAGTCCAGGCCAAAGGCCTGGACAGAGAGAGAAGGTTAAAAGGCTAAATAAATGAAGCTGTAAGCCACAAGGCCCAACAGCCAGATAGGCACAGTTAAGAATTGGCCCAGCTAGGCCAAGGAAGTCAGCCTAACTTACCCACATGACAATATAGAGTGCAAGCTGTCTGTAGTCTCAGGAGATGCTTCTGCTCCCAGTTCGAGACAGCAACTGCTCCCATAGGAAGTTCAGTAACTTACTTAAAGAGATAGTGTCTTTCATCACTTCCTGTGGTCCACCTCTAATTCAAATGGACAAATGGCAGTTTCTACATTGATTTGGACTGCCCAAAGGGCAGTCCCTTATTCTTGATTTGTTACTTATTGTCATGTGTGGGTAACTCATCTCCCCTCCCCACTAAGGGAGGTTAGGATTACATCATTTCTATGCCTAGGATGGGTAGATTTTTGACTATTAATGGGCTCGAGCTAATTCTATTTACACAATCCCCCCTGATGATCATATTGGGTGCCTAGTCACCCCAAGTGATCATGTTACACAAACATCTTCTACCACAAAGGTCTTCTAACTACAATAGTTAGAGATAAGAGGGAAATGGAAAAGAGAGAAAGCAAAACCAATGTTTTGCTAAGCGCATTGACAAGAAACCAATTGGGGACAGTCCCCTATTGGCATATCATGTACAATTAAAGTAGCTGTTCAAAACCCATCAGTCCATTCATTAGTACCCAAAGTTCATTCTGGATTGCTCCATGCAACAAACCCCATCAGTTCAATCAATTGCAACCCAAAGTTCATTCTGGATCTTTTGATTAAACGTAGGTTCTTCAGGCATCTCTCTGCAAACAGTTCATTCTCTGGATTAAGGAACCAGCAAGTTTCTTTCCCTGAGAATTTTTCTCAAACAAAACCAAAAATTAAATCTTGGATATAATAAAAATACTATTTATCTTGGATTTTATAAAAATACAATCCCCCCTGATGTGGGTATTTAGAAAGAAATGCCCAGATCAGCTCAATATATATATTTGAGTCATGGGGTTGTATGAGTCAATTCAAAAGAAAAAAAAAAGAAAAAAATGTAAAAATCAAATAGAAGAAAATTGAAGCTTTTGAAAAAGAAAGGCATTAAAATCAAAATCAAAATATCAAAAGTTATGTACATAAAATTTTTTGAAGAAAACAAAATAAAATTATAACAGGCCCTTGTATTAGGGTCTAATCAATTATAATTTCCATCCTACTAGTCTGTAGGATACAATACTGCACTTACCTATTTGCAGCAAAGACTACAGGAAGTTGCCATTCTATAAGAGAGAAAAAAGGACCAGATTTATATGCAAGGGAAGCATCTGTCATTTCCTTTACTCTCAAGAATATATGGGTGAGCCAGATGATAGCCAACCTGCGGTAACTGACTGGCAGTGTAGTTCGGAGAGTCCTACGTCTTAACATATGTTAAGCGTCGCAGCTTTGATTCTTACACTGAGTTCAAGTCCTTAGTGTTGGCGTGGGAGTACCTCAATCCCACCTGTATATGTATGATGTCTTTGACCTCGTACTCCTTGGCACTGTGCAGATGTTCTCATCAATCCCATTGGATGATGGTCGGTCAGTCTCCATGACCTTTGTGCATTCTTAGCATTATTAATGGCTCATGTGTTCCCTTCTCCTGGAATTAGACAGAAGCATTAATCATAGTCCCATAACATTTAACAATGTATGGCAAGTTGTTGGAGTCTAAACCTTGTGAGTAAGCAGTAATATTACAGCAATATATATATATATATATATATATATATTATAGCATGGGAAAAAAATTAAGTGATTATATGTACTGAAGTATAAGAAATGAGAAAAAAGACAAAATATCAATTATTCTATTAAAAGATATTAGGAAAATCAATAAGAAAATTAAAATAAAATCAGGGAAAGACTCAAGAGAAACCAATGATTCCAAATTAGCATCCATGAGTCTATGAACTGTTATCTCCAATGTAAGTAACATGAAAAAGTCAATCAGGTTCAATAGAAGATGCCCTCTTTACATGTGAGCAATGAATCCAAGAGTCCTTTTCTCCAATCTTTATAGCTGTTGGGGTGGTTAATAAAATTTCAAACGGGCCATCCCATGAAGGCTGGGTTGCCCCATTGCGCTGGAAGTTCTTCATATATACTTTGTCTCCTGGGTTCAGGTCATGAAGTGAAAAGTCTATTGGTCCTGCTTGTATTGCAGATCCAGATTCATGGAGTTCACGCAGTCTGTGTTGCAATTCCTGTATATAGGAAGCAATAGAAGTATCTCCTCCTAATAGTGATGTATATGCAGGAGAAAAAGGTTTAGCCTGTATAGGAGGATGTCCAAAAAGCATCTCATATGGTGAGATGTGTAGATCTCCCCTAGGTCTGCTTCTAAGATAAAATAGAGCTAGAGGGAGAATTTCAGGCCATTTTAGATGTGTCTCAGTACATAATTTGCCAATCATAGTTTTAAATTCTCTGTTCATTCATTCGACTTGCCCTGAGTTCTGGGGATGATATGGTACATGGAATTTTGGAGTTATCCCCAGGCATGAATGTATTTCAGATAAAACTGAATCAGTAAAGTGACTCCCTCTGTCCGAGTCAATACGTGCAGACAGACCAAAACGAGGAATGATTTCTTTTAAAAGCACCTTGGCGACAAAGGCTGATGTGGCTCGGGCAGTAGGAAATGCTTCCAGCCACCTGGTCAGTTGATCCACTATGACTAAACAGAATTTATATTGTCCAGCCTTTGGCATTGTTATGAAATCAATTTGTAGGTGCTCAAAAGGTGTGTAAGCCAAAGGACGCCCACCTAAAGCCTTGCCCTAGAAGGCGTGTTGGTTATATGCTTGGCAGGTAGGGCAAGCTGCACACACTTTAGAGGCTATAGTGGTTGTGCCAGGAGCTATCCATACCCTTTTAACAGAGTCCATAATGCCCTGGGTACCAAAATGACCATTTTTATGAATGGATTGGCAAATTTGGTGATAAACATTTCTAAGGAGCAGGGATTTTCCCTCAGAGGACACACATACTCCATTCATCTATTTAGCCTTAAATTTCTTCTTCCATTTTTCTACTTCCTTCTCATCATAGAAAAATGATAACTTTGAGTCATCAGTGGTTGTTAATGTTAAAATTAATTCAGGCCCTTCTATAGCTGCTAGGTTTTCAGCAGTATCTTCCCAGTCATTTCCCCTAGAAACAGGGTCAGTGCCACCTGTATG
>NC_058134.1:261775554-261813695 GCF_016433145.1 Gracilinanus agilis | reverse complement strand
CTCCTCTGCTCCCCTTGGTTTATCCCTTCTGACTTTCTCAGTAGGGTTAGATAGAGTTTTTTATCCCAATGGATAATAAAGCTACTCTTCCCTCTCCAGGTTGATTACACTAAGAGTAAGGTTTGATTATTACCTCTTAATGCTCTCTTCCTCTCCTTCTTCTAATAGTATTTGTCCCCTCTCCCTCCCATGCCCTCTTTGTGTGTAATAGAATATTCTATTTTCTTATTCACTCAAGTTTCTCTTGGTGTCCCCTGCTATTTACCCCCTCTTTCCCATCCCCCATGCCATCTTAGATTATTTAGTGTTCCACCCTCACCCTGTGAATTATTCTTCTGATTACTATAATAGTGAATATTATAATAGTGAATAGAGTTCACTACAGAGAATTATACATAACATTTCTCTACATAGGAATACAGATAATTAGATCTCACTGAGGCCCTTAAAAAGGCAAATTTAAAAATTACAAGTTTTCTTTCTTTTCCCTCTGTAACTTATTTACCTTTTCAGGTTTCTCTCGATTTTTGTGGTTCGATATCAAACTTTCCATTCAGCCCTGGTCTTTTCTGTGCAAATACCTGGAATTCTTCAATTTTGTTGAATGCCCATACTTTCCCTTGGAAATATATAGTCAATTTTGATGGGTAGTTGATCCGTGGTTGCAGGCCCAGCTCTCTTGCCTTCCTGAATATTGTATTCCAAGCCTTACGGTCTTTTTAAATTCGTCCACTCTCTGCTCCGGTGCTCAGATTTCGCTTGCGTTCTTTGGCTTATTGGGGTCCTAAATCTTGCTGCTCTCAGGAACAGGCCCTGGAGCTGCCAATGACTCGATGGGTGCCCCAAACTTGCTCTATTTCTTTTTAGCTGGCTTCAGAGCTCTAGATCTTGTGTGTGGAGGGGGTGGGGGTGGGGCGGTTGCTCAGCCCGCGATTTAGTGAGAGCCCTTTATAGCCTGGAAATGTCTCCATTCCACGTACCTTCCACGCTGTGCCCTGTTGTGGGGTTCCTCCGTTCGTCTGGACTTGTTTTTATGTCCCCTTGAGGAGTTTTGTGTGTTTCAGTCAGGAGAGGTTAAGAGCTGCTTCTTACTCTGCCGCCATCTTAACCCGGAACCCTTTTCTAGTTTTCTTAAGATCAATACAATAATTATTATGTCTGCCAAAGTCTACATTCTTCTTTTTCATAGTTATATCAAGGATCCCAACAATGAGATAATGGAAAATGTTCAAAAGACAGAGATGATAATGTAATATTAGGACTCAATACTTAAAGAAATAAGACTATGAACATACAAATCCATAGATATTTCATTTTGTTGGCTTTTATTGATTAAAAAACACACCTTCAGTAAACATTCCTTTTTGGAGTAAATGTTACCTAATTTTTGATATCTCAAAAAATGATACCTAAGTAATTAAAAATTTGTTTTCATTCTGGCATGAATTTCTTCTTTATATTTTTATTATATCCACCTACATACTTTAATTTCAACTTTTTGAAGTGACATTGTCTTTCTTTTTTCATAACAATATATATGGTGAAGATTAGAGTTAAAATTGCATTATTCCTGTCTTGTTGCTATTGATAAGAGGCCACCAAAGGAATGCCTATTTTATGTTTTATTGTGTTCTTTCGTTTTATTATCTACAAATACTTTCAAGAAGATATGAATATTGAACAGAGGAGTTACATTAAGTATGTCCTTACCTTAATCACTTGTTTTGCCTCAACCGTATTTTACTGTTGCTTTGTAGTTTATATGAATTATCATCTGCATTCATCCTTCATTGAAAGGTTGGCAGATGAATTTGTATCACCAATAGCTATTGTCTTATCTGCCACAAGTGTCCACTTTGTAGGTAGATTGAGAATTTCAAAAAAATCTAAAATGCTTTTTGAACTTGCTTATTTTCCTCTGAATTTGGTAAATAAGACATAATTAAAGCATATAATTTCAGCGATGAGGAATGTGAAGGCTAGAGAACATTTAAGATTCCTCAGTTGATGCAGGTAGACAAGGATTTAACTCAGATTATTTCACTGACATATATGTGATATATTCATCAAAATTCCATAACTAGTGGTAATAAATGTTTCTAAGTTCATGCTTTGTTTTATTTTATTTTTCGTTCATTGTTTATTTTTAAGTAAACATTTTGTTTAAATAGGTTGAATTTAAAGTGTTACAATCACATATCATACTTTTTCATCTTTATTCTTTCATCTAATTTGATATTGATTTTGACTTTCTTTCACTAGGCAATCATTTGAATGAATAGACAACTGATTCTGAAATGACAGCAACTTAGCACTTCATGTCCAATACGATATAAAAAATTTATTTTTTTTTGTTCTTTGACATTTTCTCAGTCTCCTTTAGAAGAATGGATTCATGGCATGTGGATGTGTATTTTATAAAGTAATGAATTATTTATTTTCACAATAACAAATTATATTTGCCTTCATAATTATTCCTCCTCATATATGACATTGTATTGATTTATATATTTTAAGCATTGTTCCATTATCTTTACTATTGTTAATTTTTTTAATTCTTATCAGATACATTTAACTTTTTTGTGGCATGGTCCTCTTTGCTGATCTGACAAAAGCTTCCTGTCTCTCATGATTCCTATCCATAAATGTCTCTGTGATGAGGAAGAGATGGTAGGACATAATGCCCACAGCTTTTTAAAAGATATTTTTTAATTTAAATCTACTAAAAACATTTACAATTGAGATAATTAAGTGTACCATTACATGAGATATATTTGGGAAATTATTGAAGCTTACTCCAGCAGTTCTTTTATTTACTTCTGTAAGTATAATGTTTGCTGGCTAATTCATTTATTTATAACCTCATTATGTTTTCTGGCTTTGCCTATAGCAAAATTACAATATGAATAAGTTACTCTCTACTAATAATCTGTATTGATTATTGAAGTGAGTGCATATTAAGCATATTTACCCTTATTTAAATTTTGAAAGATAATCTAAGAAATATGATGTTTTCCTTTCTTCCTTCCTTTTTTTCCTTTTACCCCTTACTACCTTAATAGAAAAATTATAAAAAAAAGAAAGATATCTCAGAGGATTAGTCATTTCCCCCCCCTATGTTTCATGGGTTGCCATGGGAAAAAAATCATCAGAGGATAAGCTTCAGATAATAAATCTTTTTGTCTCTACTCAAATAGACAACTCCTCTTCTTTGGTACCAGGTAATGTGTCACTGGATCTATACTGAAAACATTTACTTCTAATAATAATGATGATGATAATGATAGCCTTTTCAAAGTCAAATTATTCATTCATATGTTTGGGGGAGCAGAAGGAGAAGCAAAAGTGGCAAAGTAAAGAAACACCAGTCAAGATGATGTATACATTTAGGACTTTCTCATGTTTGCCTGAGATTGCTACAGTAGTAAAGACCCAGCAGGGACTCTGGAATGTCATCTAATTAGGTGCTGTCATTACAACTGCATGAGTTAGCACCTTAACAAATATGAAGTAACTGTTATTATTACTTTAGAAATTAGAAAGTTGAGTAGAACATTTTCATTTGTCTACTCAATAATCACCTTGATGCATAGGATAGCACAGTGAGTGAAATTTCTTCAAGATTTTTTTATAGCAAAAGTAGATCAGCTATGTTGGGATAAGCCCTAAATATTTTTTTAATCGCCTTAGACACTATGTATTTTTGTATAAGTGGTGCTAAATATTAAAGTCAGTAAAACAGTAAGACCAGTGTATGCAATGAAGACACATAATTTTATCATTTTTTCAATAATACATCAAAAAATTGCTAACATATATAATTAGTTCTAGGTAATAAATGGAAAGAGGTAGGGCCAGATAATGTCTATAATTAATGACTTGAATTCTTTTTAGTGAATCATAAGTAACTAATAGATAAATAAATAGTTCCTCATACATGACTAGCAACTTTATCAATTTCTATGCTGAGGCAATCTATTCCCATTTTTAAACAAAAGTCATCATATATGTGTTTACATAAACATATAATTTAAATATATAATTTCTACATATTTAGTTTACATCTATTATTGCTTTATATATATATATATATATAACAATAATAGCAATAAATTCAAATCTAGAAAAACAATGCATTGCATGATTATTGGGTTCTTACAAACATTCACAACTTGTATAAAAATATGAACTTTTTTATAGGAAACAATGATTTTGACTAAACGTGCCAGAAAATCCTAAAATTTAAGAGTATTAGTTAATTATTAATTACTGAATATTTTATTTGAAAATGTCACAATATTTTGCCACCTTCCTCGATTATTTCAAACTCTTTGATTCAATTCCATACCCATGACTTATTAATATAAAAATAAAATAAATCTAACTTTACTGAGAATAATACCGTATTTTTTCCAAAATGAAAACTATTATTCATTTAAAGTATACCACTACAAATGATGTCAAGAATAATTCATACAAAATTTTTACAGGGAAATAATAAGTTAAGCTCATTGCAGTTCTTCTAAAATTTTAGCACATTTGTCAATCACTCCTAGAAATAATTATATATGATTTAAATACTGAAGAGAAATTTTAATTAAAGGATCTCGATAATTAAGTGATATGTGTAGATGTCATCAAAATTAATAGCTCTATTCTAAAAGAAGGATTTTATGTCAAGGAATCTTTCTGCATTGATATAAAAATGTTATTTGAATTCTGTATATATTATCTTAATATATGCCAAAGAAAGCAAGAAAATGAAATCTTTGAATTTGAGACTATGTCACATTGTGTCAATGGATGAAGTGATGCCTTTAAATTTACTTCATCTCCTCTAAGCTAGACAATGAGTACAAAGACACAAGGAGAAAGATGTCATTATAATAAGGAGATAGGGAAAGATGGTAATAAGGGGGTCACCAGGGCCTAGGAGCCAGTAATTAAATTAGCTGGAGATTGGAGTTGATGTTATCAGAGCGGAGCAGCCTCTGCTGGGCTGCCCAGTGAAACTCCACAGCTAGCTGCAGGCTCCTTTAAGATGTTGGTTTGGTGACCCTGCCTGCTGAGGTAACTGACTCTCTACTGAGTGAGAGCAGAGCCCAGCAGGAAACCTTGGTTCAATTTCCTCCTAACAATGGAAGGTTAGCTTTCACTTCCATGGTAACCCCTGCTTCTCAAAATTCTGTCCTCCCCTTATATCTCCTTAGCCTTGAAGGTGTCAAAATAATCACAGGAACTCACAGATTAAGGCTAAGGGATTTATATGAACTGGAAAGGGAAAACTAAGGTAAGAGGGCTTAGGTTTGCTAAGCTGTTGCTAGGGGCAACTGGCAGGTGCTGGCAAAGGACCCAAAGGGTCTTGACAGACTGAAGGCAACCAGCCCCCAGCCAGAGATAACTAGAGTCTTGTTTGGTGTTATTTGATCAGCTAGGTACACCGATGATGTTGTTGTGTTGTTCTAGATATGGCCCTAACCACTAGGCTACACTATCTAAGATCCTACCCATGATCCACATCCCTTCCACCCTTCCTGATCAGGGGCCCCAGGGGGAAAGGTTAGGAACAGCAAGTTGTCTGGGTGAGGTCAGGGGTTGGGTTTGCAGGGCCTTATATAGTCACAGCCCAACTACTGCTTAGCACCTGCCCCCTAGGGCATGCCATCGGCAAGATTCCATTTTGATAACTGACGGGATTGCCTAGGGTAATGTTGCAATGCAAGAAACCCTGCATTATATCATTAATGTGTTGGTAAATTATATTTAATAATATTTTATTTCCCTAATTACTTGTAAAAACAATTAACATTATTTTCAGTTTCAAATTCTCTCCCTTTCCCCCTCCTGCCCTTCTGTGCTCTCTGAGAAGGCAAGAAATCTTACATAGATTTCACATGTGTAATCATGCAAAACTTCTTTCCATATTAGACATTCTATGAGATTTCAGTCTGCCTTCAGATTCCATCATTTCATTCTTTAAGACTTCTGTCTGGGAAGAGAAGAAAAAATTTACATAGCAATAGCTACCAATACCCAAGAACTACAATCTACAACTACCAAAAAAAAAATAAGAAAAAGTCTCTGACTATGGATAACTTTTATGGAGGGAAAAAAAAAGCAGACTACAGAGGAGACAGCAGAGGGCAAAAAAGAAGCAAACATATCTAGATTTTTTCCTGCAAAATGGAAATTAGTCACAAGCTCTTGAGGAACTCAAATTTGAGTTCAAGAAACAAGAAAAAAAAGATAGAAGAAACTTGGCTAGAAAATGGGAAATAGTTCAAAAGGAAAATAACACTTTAAAAGACAGAATCTTACACTTCAAAAAAGAAGCCCTGAAATGATAAGAAATGATGAGCAAATTGGAGGTTGGAAGCCATGAAAAGTAGGATATACCAAACTGAAAAGGAAAATCAAAAGATCATAGCTAAAAACAAATTTTTAAAGACTAGAATTGGGCAAATAGAGGCTAATGATCTCACAAAACAGCAAGAATTAATAAAGCAAATCAAAATAATGACAAAATAAAAGGAAACAGGAGATATATCATTGAGAAGACAACTAACCTGGAAAAGAAGTCAAGGAGAGACTATTTGAGAATCATAGGTCAACGTAAAAACTTATTTTAAAAAAAGCCTTGACAAGATATTAGAAGAAATTATCCAAGAAAACTGCCCTCGTATTTTTTAACAAGATGGCAAAATAGACATTGAAAGAGTTCATAGATATCCAACTACATTAAATCCTCAAAATACAACCCCCAGGAATTGGATTGCCAAATTCAGTAGCTTCCAAGCTAAGGAGAAAATATTGCAAGAAGCAAAAAAAGATAATTCAGATATCAAGTATCACCTATCAAGATTACACAGGATCTGAAAGCCTCCACACTAAAGAACCACAAGGCTTGGAATATGATATTCAGAAAGGCAAGAGAATTGGGTATACAACCAAGGATCACCTACACATTAAAACTGACTACATACTTCCAGGGGAAAGGATGGGCATTTTAAAAAATAGAAGATTTCCAAGTATTTATAAAGAAAATACCAGAACTAAATGAAAAATTTGAAGCCCAAATATAAATGTAAAAGAAATTTGAAAAGGTAAACAAGAAAGAGGGGAAAATATTAATGGTCAAATTGTTTATAGTCCTATGTGGATAAATGATATTTGTAACTCTCAAAAACTGTACTGGCTATCATAGTAGAAGAATTGTTCATAGGTAGATATTGAGGTACTAAGTGGTCTAAGATGTTATTTTTTTAAATGGGGAAATAGAAAATGGCACCAAGAGAAACTTGAAGGAAAAAGGAAAATACAATAAATTATACCTCAAAAACAGGTGCATGGGAGAGGGTTGGGGAGATTATTATTATAAGAAGAAAGAGGAAGAGAGAGTTTATAGATAACACTTAAACCTTATTCTCAGTGGAATAAATACTTAGAGGGAAGAGCATATAGATCTACTTGAGTATTGATTTCTATCTTACCCTATATGGAATTTGAGAGGGAAAAACCAAGAGGGGAAGTGGGGTGGGGAGTATCTAAAGGGAGGGAAAGAAAGGGGAGAGGGAATTTAATAGACCCTAAAGAATAATAAGAGGGGAATAAGAAGGTAGGGGGTGGGAAGGGAAGTAATATAAGGGTGGAGATTAAGGGGACTGATTAAAAGCAAAACACTGGTATAGAAGGCAATAGTGAAAGAAGGAAGGGCAGGTCTAGGAGAGAAAATCAAAATGATAGGGAATACACAGGTGGTAATCATAACTCTGAATGTGAATGGGATGAACTCACCCATAAAACAGAGGCAAATAGCAGAGTGGATTAGAAATCAAAATCCTACAGTATGTTGTCTACAAGAAACACACATGAGGCAGGTAAGCACACACAGTAAAGATAAAAGGCAATAGCAAAATCTATTGGGTATCAACTGAGAAAAAGAAGACAGGAGTAGCAATCATGATATCTGACAAAGCAAAAGTAAAAATCCAGGCTTCTTGATTCTAAGTTCAATGTTCTTTTCACTAAACATCACAGTGTAGCAATAATTAATTCAGGATGACAATACTTTCCTTAACAAAACTGAGGCAACTGAAGTTTATTAAGGATTATTCCCTTGGAGTTCAAGATGCTACGATGCTGGAAAGATTAAAAAATATACCTGTTCATATACCGTTTCACTCATATATAATAGAACACTCTCTATAGGGAAAGTTTCCAATACCAGACAAAGTTCCTCAAAAATTAAATATAAAATCCTCAATTGGGCATTCAAAGTCCTTCACAATTTACCTCTTGTCCCTCATTTTCAGTCACCATCCACCAATAAAGTACTCTTAATTGAAGTGACAGGAACCTCTTCGTGGTTCCTCAAGTAAGATTCTTCATTTCTATACTCTGAGCATTTTCATTGATTATTCTTCATACCTTGAATGTCCTACTTCCTTTCTTTACTTTATGGCTTTCTTCAAGTCCATGTAAAATCTCATTCTACAAGAAGCTTTCCCTCTTCTAATTATTTCCTATCTGTTATGGTGGTTAAGATCCTGTTCTTTATTAATACAGTGGAGCACTGATATTCAACCAAGTTGTGTAGGCCAGAGGATTATTTTCAACAACTGCCTGACAAACGCTCCACTGAAAGGGGATGGAATTCTGTGAGAGGCTAAAGGCCCTAGTAACAGTCCCCTTAGGAATCACTTGGCCTTGATGAATTAGGAAGTTGATCTTGACTTTCTGGGACCTTAATAGCGTTTACAATCAAAGCACAAGCTTGATCTTGAAGTGATTGGATCAGCTAGGCTTGATTCAAAGATATGACTACATTAACAAAGAGATGTGGACTTTGTCCTCAACAAGGTAGGCTACCAGATAAATAAGTAAAGACTATCAAAGGCTTGTAGCTTTAACAGAGTTTATTGGATAAGTTGAATGAAAAGGAAATTGGGAGATGGGAGAGAGGGAAATAGGTGAACCCTATTGAGCTTTTAAACTATAAGTATAATAAATTAGGATGATATATAAATAGAGATTTGGCCTAGGTACTGAGTCCAGGGGACTTTGAGAGTCTCCCCTGGCTCTGAAGTTGTTATAGATTTTCAGAGATGTTGATGATGAAAAGTTGATGTGTATTCTTGTTAGATGATTAAGGCTCAGCTGCCTTATCAATAATGAAATAATTGGTATATTTAGCAAAGTAGTCTGAACCCTGCCTGTCTGTACCAAACTACCCTCCTCCTGGGGCCCAGACAGTAGACAACCTCCTGCCTCCCTAACCAAGAGAAAAAAGAGCCCAGAAGCTCTTCAGATCTCAGTATTTATAGAGGATCTTCCAACCGAAACTTGGCATGTGCCACCTTCTGCCAGCTGTCTGGGTTCTTTGTTCCATGGTTGATAAATTGTTGTTTACAAATCCAAGATGACTGTAATCCTGTCAGGCATAACACTATTTATCTTTTTGTTTTTATATAATTATTTACATATTGTCTCCCCATTAAATTATGAGCACCTTAAGCATAGTAACTGTGTTTTACCTTTGTAATTCTACCACTAACTACATTTCCTTGAACATAATAGAATCTTAATAAATGCTTGTTGACTGATGCTAATGAATTTACGCATATTTTGTAATATTGAAATATGGGATTTATTATATTTATGTAATTTCTATTTTAAGTGCTTTATTTTTGTCATTTCACTTTAAGATAAAATTTAAATTAAATAATTGTAACATGTATGCCTCCAAAAAAAAAAACAAGCTAGATTTTTTAGCTATTGCTTTATTATGTAAAAGTGGTCTTTTTCAGCTAAAGAGGAAAAAATCACTTTTATACAATTATCCTTCTTCTCAAATATCAAAGTAAGGTTTTTTTTCAGTAGCTACCAGATTTTCTATAGAGGATGAAGTGTCTTAATAACTTGCAAGAAGTATACTCTCTCATGTCTTTTCAATAAAATCCTTTTTTCATGGAAATGCTGAGAATGTATGCAATAAATACATAGTATGTTTTGCGAAATTTAGAAGACTATGGTACTGATGCATCATCAAAGAAATGGAATCTAGATTTGAACTCTTCAGAAGCTGCTGAAATTATTTCTAGCACCAATATTGTGAATTATTTATCTATAAAAGAGTTTATTTTGAGTTAATCAACAAGCATTAATATTAAATAATGTATTTAAAGCTAAAATTAAACAATTCATATTCCACTTTTAATTTCACAAAGTGTTGCACATTTCTTATCTCATCAGATTCTCACAATTCTGTGACATAGATGCTATTATTATTCCCATTTTAAATATGAGGAGACTGAGCTTTATATGGGTTGTATAATCAGGGTCATATGGCCAGTAATTATTTAAGCAAGATTCAAACTTGTCTCCCTAATTCCAAGTTGAAAACTCTTTTCACTATGCCACTCATCTGAGTATGTGTTCCAGACTTCGTTAAGTATTGAGGATACAAAGACAAAGATTTAAATGAAGCATATACATTTATTTCATTAAAAGAAGATTTTCTTTTGTTTGAATCATTTTTGTTTGTTTAGCACCATTTATTAACTGATCTCAGCTGTTACTGCAGCTGTGTCAGCATAAACAAAGAACATAAAATATTCCTTCAATTCCTGTTGTTTGGGGAAAGAGTGTCTTCTAGGAAGCACAACAACAGAACAAGAGACTCTAATGATTCCAACTTTGACAGTGGTGCCATCCAGAAAAGGAAAGGGTCGTAACATATTCAATTTTTGTTTTTCAGAGGTTATAAGTAAGGCACCTATGGATACCCAGTCTGCCTGTCATTTTGATGCTGTCAATGTGTGTTTTATATTCCTTAATGGTATTGAGAATTAGATTTCATCCAAAATGTAGTGTCACTGGTGGTGTTCTGTATTAAAATGGAAATGGAAAGAGAAATCTGTCCTATAGATCTCCTTGCCCATTATGAAGTTTTCTACCAACATAATAAAGATAAGATTCTCATAGCCCTGGGAGGTTAAGCTCTAAGAGTGTTAAAAAGACATTTACTGTCTTTTATTTGAATCATCCCATATATGTTTGGTTCCCTCTTTGACATAATGGAAGTCTTTATAGATTATCAGGTTTCTAGGATCTACAATGTGGCTATAATACCTGCAGAAGTGCTCCCCATCAAAAAATAAAACATTTCCATATCATCTTGGCACAAAAACCACACTGATCATATCTGTATTTTTCCAAAAATTTTTTGAAATTTAGTTTATATTTGTTGCCCCAATGAGTACTGATGACATCGTATATTAAAGGCAATTACTTAATCATTCTGAGAAGAAAGGCATAAAAAAGAAGCTTACTAAGGAAAATGGGTAACTTTGTCCCCTAAGTGCTAAAATATCAAGGTTTTTTGATGATACGTGTATTCCCTAAAAAGACAGAAATAACAAAAATAATCACACTTTCCATAAAAATCTCTCCAGTAGCAGCCTCTTAGGATTCCATGATGTCAATTTCCCTGTTGTAGAATGGCATTCTGAAGTCTATGCCTCCACAGAACTTTATGTCCCAAGTTTTAAAAAGATGATTTAAGAGAATTGCTTTGTGCTTCTAGACCCAAGCACCAGAGTTACTTTGTAAAATGGATCATCATTTATAAATATAAATAAATGTGATAATATTTGTGTACCATAAAAGCTTTGTGCTATTTGATGAAATGTGCATTTTCATATTGAGAAGAGTAGTGATTGACTAGGAGTGTCTCAGAAATGTGAGGAAGGCATCATTACTTCTTCCTTCTGGATGAAAAAATTGAGTCACACTTTATTATGGATGTAGAAATACCCATTTATCACACAAAGTTACTAGAAATAGTTATATGTCTTCTAAAGGTAGATATCACATATTAAGTCACAAAATCATCTCAATTGCTTCTCAAATTGGAATTCAACATTCCTAAAGGAGGAATTTAGAGAAATTCAAAGACAAAGACAAAGGCGAAAAATATTGACTCTTGTTTTAGGGTATCCCTAAGGCTCTTTATCTGTGTGACATGGATCAAGTCACTTAATATCCAAGGACCTCAATTTGCTCAGCTGTAAAATGAGGAAACTGGACTAGATGACCTCTGATGTTTTTTCTAGCTCTATTTATATCATATTTCTTATGACAGGTGAGGAAAAGAATAATTTGCTGAATTAATCACATTGTAAAAATGAATGTCTTTGTGAATGCTTGACTTTGGCTTTCAATATACACTAAGCTCACAAAATTTAATATTTCAGATAAAAACAAAGATTAAAGATTTGTACATTTACAAAATTGTACAAAATTGTAGATTTAAGGACAAGATGTCTAGAAAAGCTATTAAGAATGGTAAAAAAAAAAAATCAAAGGTATTCCTGAGTTTCTACTAACAAGAATCTCAAGAACACAGATGAAAGTAAATTTATCTTTTCACATGAGCAATATTCCTGAACATTGTATCATGGTTAAACCACCAAATTAATATCTTTGAAAGATAATTCTGAGAAGATTAAATTGATACTGTACCATTTTCTTACTGATCCTATTTTTAAGAAATTGATTTTGCTCTATACCACTTTGTTTTCCTATAGCTGCTGAAGTCATGATTCTTTATCTTTGAAATTAGTTCAGAATTCAGCAAATTTGTATTGGGTTAAGATTAGAAATTCATTTTTCCAGCCTCAAAAAATATTGCTAATCTTGAGGATAGTGTAAGCAAGAGCCAGTTGGGCTCTCTATCTGTAGATACCAAATTATACTTCAAGGATGTCTACTTTGATGTGCAAAAATCTGGGCCATTATCTTGTATCTGGACTCCAACAATGAGCTCTTGGTAGTTTCATGGGAAAACAAGAGGTTCTGTGGCTCACACCAATTACCAAAATCCCAAACAATTGTGTCATTCCCTGCACCTCAGATCTGTAACTAATCATTTTGTATGATGCCATCTATCCTGTTCTCTTCTTTGTTCCATACTCTCCAAAAACTTATAAACTTATAAAAAGATGTAAGTCTGCTCAGGGTCTTTGGAATGAATAAAGGCAACTAATTTACAGATAATATGCCCATCCATGTTAATAAATGTTATCTTGCTCAGAAACCTGCCTCATTTAAGCTTTTTGTTAAAATAGTGTTATAACAATACAATAGAAATGTTTTCTCTGGAGAATCATAATTCCCTAGCATTATATTATTTTTGCTTAAAAATCATTTTATTTTTGAAGACTATGGTTAGGAGAGTAGCATTTTTGTCAGGGAAGGGTATCTTGTAACACCTAATTTATAATTTATAATAATTAATATAATGTATATAATAATTGATATAATTATATAATGTATAATTGTGTACTATTACATATTAATCAGTTATAAAAGATTTATAATACTAGGTTTGATTTATCTCTTGATGGAAATTCTTCCATTCTGTTTCCTAGAGATATTTCATACCTTTTGCTAAAAATTCTAATGATTTTCATATATCTAATACAGATTCATCCACCTGAGCAAAAGTTCCTTCACTACTTACATGATTCTGATATCTCCTAATTGTGAGTACTCACTCTAAAACTGCATATATGTTGATCATTACAAGAAATCCTTGTCCAATTCTTTCCAACCAGTATGAATACTGAATTATATCCAATGTGCTTAGTGGTCTTTCCTTATATTTCTTGATATTCTGTACATACTAATGAAATATATCTGTATTCCCAGGTGTAATCTTCTGTTTTTAATGCATGATGAGACCTTTTTTGGTTATATTTCTTTCTGAGTATATCTTTTACACTATTTCTCCTAGGCTAGTTCATTTATAATGTGAGCCTGCTTCTGATGGTCTTCACCTTCAATTTTTCAGAAAGTGTAGCTTTCCGTTATTTGCTACTATAAACATAATTGAGCATTATTCAGTTGGAAACTCATTCCATGGTATTGAAGATAAAATAATAGTTAATATTTAGATAGCAGTTTAACCTTTGCAAAGCACTTTACATATATCTCATTTGATCTTGACAATAATTCTATTAGGCAGTTATTATTATCCTCATTTTATAAATGAAGGCACAGTGACTTAAAGATTTTGAATAATTTGTCATGCTGGTGGTAGGACTGATGTAGATTTGGAAGAAAATTTAGAAGTTTTTGATTCTAATTCCTAGTTTCATATATGAAGAAATTGAATCCCAGACAGATTAAGAAACTTGGCCAGTGTCACATAACTAATATTGGAAGCAAGCTTTGAACTAATTATTTTCTGACTCCAAGTTAAATGACCTTAAGCGAATAGATTTTACCATACCCTGTACTGACCACGATAATTTCTATATACAAAATTAAAACAATCTACTTCATAAATCTGAATCTTTTTTACTGAATTAGGAATAGATTATTTCTTTTCTAGAAGGCTCATAGAACTCGAGGAAGAGAAAGATATGATTTTCATCTTGTAACAAGAATGAATGATAAACTCCAGCTGTCAGCAATAATTGGCCATATAAAAGCCAAAAATATCAAGAAAATATTAGGTCATATTAATCAATATCAAGTAAGAATAAGGATCTGGTTGAAGACTATTGTGAATGACATTCAGAATTATACTTCCATATTTGTGAGTGATGCAAAATGCACAATAAACACTTCTCTCCAATCTCCATAAATTGGAAGATTAATTACACTGTTAACCAAATCACTTTCATGTACTAGAATGATTTTTCCTCTTCTGTTGTTAAGAGCACATTAATCATTGTAGATGCTGGGTTTTGTTCAAGTCTAATTAGTAAGTAGATAATGTTTGTTATGTATTTTTGTTAGTTTTATGCTGCTTCTTTTTCTACCTTTCCTATACTCTATGCACCATGCAGAATAGTATACTAATATGGGATAAAATGTAGCTGACAACCACAGCAGGCTATTAATATCGATGTTCAGCTAATTAAATATCATTCCCCTTTGGTTTTTCTTTATAGAATCTTCAATAAAAGTCTGCCATTCCTGAATGGATTACCTGTGTGTTAGAAATAAATCATATTATCCTAAAAGAGAGTACACAAAAAACATTGGGGTTAAACATTGTCTATTTGAATGTATGCAGTGTTTGAATTAAAGTAGTTTGTATTACTTTGAATTCTGAAGTGAAATTTTTTTGGATGCCAGACTTTGACAAAAGATTTGAGGTATGATTTTTTGACAATATCTAATAAGAAGTTGTGGAAGCTACTAGTTTTTATTAAATTTTAAAAGAACTAGTTCAGCACATTTTTGTTAACAACTTTCTTGTTTACTAATCTTTTCTCAGTCAATTTTTTGTCTTAATATAAATTGTAAATTCCCAAAGCAGAAATCATGCTTATTTCTACATTCATCAAGACTTTGTGCCTAGTACACTCTTCACATTAATAATAATAATGAATGTTAATGATCCATGAGTTTAGTTCTTAAGGAGGCTGAAATATGATAACTAATGTAATGTATTAAGAATTGAAACACTGAATGAATCCCTCACTGGGGGATAACTTTAATATCCATTATAATTTTAACCAATGACAATAGTAGTTTATGTGTAGAGTTCAGGTGGAGAGTGGGAAAAATTCTACTAAGAAGCACTTCTTAGTGCTCAACAGAGATGCCATTTTCCTTGAAACTTTCTAGATTACAGAAAATTATAATTTGTAAACAATGGATCCAACATCACATTACTGAACAACATTACCTGTAATTCAGCAGTTCCATGAAATTATATTGCTTTTAGTCCAGAAAAACATCAATCACTTTTTAAAAAATTATTTCTGAATCTTCAATGTCTAGGATTAGGAGAAGCTTATGATCTTTTGCCTTCTTTCTCCTGCATTAATGATTCAAGAATAAATCAAACAATCAATTATATATTATTTAAAATCTATTTGGAATGAAGCAGAAATATCTTTTTTAAAGTCTAATAAAATCTGTAAACATTTATTAAGTGCATAATTTGTGCGTAGCAGTGTGCTAAATACTAGAGTACAAAATAAGCAAAAATGTAAAAAAATAAAAATAAAAGTTTATCTAAGGAATCTCACCTATCAGCCACCCATAACAATGACTTCCCTATATGTATAAGGTTAAGTTGAGAATTTAGTGAGTAAAGAGAGAATCTAATAACATTTATTATAAACCCCACTGAGAATATGTTGACATAGTAAAGGTTAAAATTAATGGAATGACAATGATCATATGAAATTATATGGTCTCCAGGATTTATTATATCTTGAGTCAGAAATATACAAATAGAGAAGAAGCAATAAAGAAAATAAATGTAAGGAGGTTAGAGAGGTTGTCTGTCCTATCAGCCTAAATGTTTACTCCAGGTCTGCTTAATCCAGGCAGAGATTAATTAGCTCTCAACCAGGAAGGATGGTAGTGAGTAATCACACGGCCTCCTCCAAGTGGAAGCTAGTCTTTTAGGTAACTAGGAAAGGAACCAGCCTTTAACTCACCCAACAAAGTAGTCTAGGAGTTAGAGTCTAAGTTGAAGCCAAGCTCTAAGCCCATGGAAGTGCCTGAAGCCACATTTGAACCTAGGACCTCCAATATCTAGGTCTGACTCTCAATCCATTGTGCCACCCAGCTGCCCCACTCCACCACCTCCTCTAAAGCTTTCATTAAAAACACCATCTAAAAAAACCCAAAAAACTACCTGAGACTTATAAAAACAATGCATCCTCTATTCCAGTAGCAGAACCCAACTTTAACATAAATTCCAAAGTCAGGAAAGGATAGCCCAGGAAAATGAACAATCAAATAAAGAAAAAATTCTGACCTTAAAACTTTAATATGGTAATGAAGAATATCAAGATGAACTCAGAAGAAGACAATATCAAAATAGCGATAAGCAAAACCTAAAATGAAAAAATAGAAATTGGAGACACACAAATAGAATTCCTAGAGGAGCTCAAAGAGAACTTCTGAAATCCAGTAAGTAGTAGAGGAAAAATTGGGCAAATTAACAAGAACAGTACATGATAATTATGAAAAGAAAGTCTCTAGCTTGATAAAAAAAAAGGTACAAAAATGCTGAAGAAAGCATCACCTTGAAAAAAAGGAATTTATCAAATTAAAGAAGAGTTATAAAAATCTACTGAAGAGATCTCTTTAAAAAGCAAACTTGTCTAAGTTGAAAAAGATGCAGAAAATTTACTGAATGAAGGATCATTCAGAAATAGAAAGATACAGAAAAATCTGTAAAAATCAGAATATATCCAATGGAAAAATAGGTATAAGAGCTCACTGAAGAAATAATTTCTTTAGGGGGAGCTCAGTGGCTCAGTGGATTGAGAGCCAGGCCTGGAGTTGGGAGGTCCTAGGTTCAAATCTGGCCTCAGACACTTCCCCGCTGTGTGGCCCTGAGCAAGGCACTTGACCCCCATTGCCTAACCCTTACCACTTTTCTGCCATGGAGCCAATACACAGTATTGACTCCAAGACGGAAGGTAAGGGTTTAAAAAGAATAATTTCTTCAAATTAGAATTTGGAAAGTAAAAGCTAATCACTCCATGAGACATCAAGAAACAATAAAACAAAATCAAAAGAATATGAAAAGGGAAGGTGAAATATTTTATCAGAAATAATAAAGGAATTGACCTAGAAAATAAATGAGGATAGATAATTTAAAAACTTAAGGATTGCCAGAAAGTCATAATTTTAAAAATGGCCTCAATATCATATTTCAAAAAATTATCAAAGAAAATTGTCCTATTATTCTAGAACCAGAAGTTAAGCAGAAAATTTAAAGACTTCAAAAATCACCTCCTGAAAGTAATCCCAAAATTAAACATGTCAAGAATATTATATGAATATAACAACCTAGGTGATATGGATGAATATTTACAAAAAATATAAATTACCTAGATTAACAAAAGAGAAAATAGAATACTTAAATAATCCCATATCAGAAAAAGAAATTGAACAAGCCATCAAAGTACTCCCTAAAAAAAAAATCCCAAGAACCAAATAGATTCACAAGTGAATTCTATCAAACATTCAAAGAACAACTAATCCCAATACAACGCAAATTATTTGATATAATAAGCAAAGAAGGATTCCTACCTAATTCCTTTTACAACACAAATATGGTACTGATTCCAAAGCCAGGCAGATAAAAAACAGAGAAAGAAAACTACAGACCAATCTCCCTAATGAACATAGATGCAAAAATCTTAAGTAAAATACTAGCAAAAAGACTCCAGCAAGTGATCAAGAGGGTTATCCACCATGATCAGATGGGATATATACCAGGAATGCAAGGATGGTTCAACATTAGGAAAACCATCCACATAAATGATGATATCAACAAGCTAACAAAAAAAAAAATCACATAATTAGGGGCAGCTGGGTAGTTCAGTAGATTGAGAGTCAGGCCTAGAGACAGGAGGTCCTAGGTTCAAATCTGACTTCATACACTTCCCAGCTGTGTGACCCTGGGCAAGTCACTTGACCCCCATTGCCCACCCTTACCACTCTTCCACCTATCAGCCAATACACAGAAGTTAAGGGTCTAAAAAAATCACATGATTATCTCAATAGATGCTGAAAAAGCCTTTGACAAAATACAACACCCATTCCTATTGAAAACACTAGAAAGTATAGGAATAGAAGGACCTTTCCTAAAAATAATAATATATATCTAAAACCATCAATAAACATCATATGCAATAGCGATCAATTAGAAGCCTTTCCAATAAGATCAGGAGTGAAACAAGGATGTCCATTATCACCTCTATTATTTAAGATTGTACTAGAAACACTAGCAGTAGCAATTAGAGAAGAAAAAGATATTGAAGGTATTAAAATAGGCAATGAAGAGACTTTGCAGATGATAGTCAACTTAAAAATCCTAGAGAATCAAATAAAAAGTTAGTAGAAATGATCAACAACTTTTGCAAAGTTGTAAGATACAATATAAATGCATATTAATCATCAGCATTTCTATATATTTCCAACACATCTCAGCAGCAAGGGCTAGAAAGAGAAATACCATTTAAAATCACTCTAGACGATATAAAATACTTAGGAATCTGTCTACCAAAACAAACACAGGAATTATATGAACACAACTACAAAACACTTTCCAGATAATTAAAACTAGATCTAAAGAATTGAAAAACATTGGTTACTCATGGGTAGGACAAGCTAAAATAATTAAAATGACTATTCTACCCAAATTAATTTACTTATTAAGTGCCATACCTATCAAACTACCAACAAATATTTTTAAGGAATTAGAAAAAAATATATAAAAAAGTTCATTTGGAAGAACAAAAGATCAAGAATATCAAGGGAAATAATAAAAAATCCAAAGGAAGGTGGCCTAGCAGTACCAGATATAAAAATTTATTATAAATCAATGGTCACCAAAACAATATGGTACTGGCTAAGAGACAGAAGGGAATAGAATTAGGGTAAGTGACATCAGCAAGACTGTCTATGATAAAACCAAAGACCCCAACTTTTTGGACATGAATCCACTATTTGACAAAAACTGCTGGGAAAACTGGAAAACAATATGGGAGGGATTAGGTTTATATCAACATCTCACACTCTACACCAATATAAAATCAGAATGGATGAATGAATTGAATATAAAGAAGGAAACTATAAGTAAATTAGGTGAACACAGAATACTATACTTGTCAGATGTATGGGAAAGGGAAAATTTTTAAACCAAGCAAGAATTAGAAAAAAATACAAAATGTAAAATAAATAATTTTGATTATATTAAATTAAAAAAATTTTGTTATGTAACCAAAATCAGAAGGGAAAAAACAAACTGGGAAAAAATCTTTATAACAAAAAAATTTGACAGAGGTCTAATTACTCAAATATACAAGGAGCTAAATCAATTATATAAAAAAAATCAAGCCATTCCCCAATTGATAAATGAGCAAGGGACACGAATAGGCAATTTTCAGATAAAGAAATCAAAACTATCAATAAGCACATGAGAAATTGTTCTAAATCTCTAATAATTAGAGAAATACAAATCAAAACAACTCTGAGGTATCACCTCACACCCAGCAGATTGGCTAAAATGACAGTAGGGGAGCGTAATGAATGTTGGAGGGGATGTGGCAAAATTGGGATATTAATGCATTGCTGGTGGAGTTGTGAATTGATCCAACCATTCTGGCTGGCAATTTGGAACTATGCCCAAAGAGCACTAAAAAGACTGCCTGCTCTTTGATCCAGCCATACCATTGTTGGGTTTGTATCCCAAAGAGATCATAGGGAAAGAGATATGTACAAAAATATTCATAGCCTTGCTCTTTGTGCTGTCAAAAAACTGGAAAATGAAGGTATGCCCGTCAAATGGAGAATGGCTAAACAAATCGTGGTATATGCTGGTGATGGAATACTATTGTGCTCAAAGGAATAATAAACTGGAGGAATTCCATGTGAACTGGAATGACCTCCAGGAATTGATGCAGAGTGAAAGGAGAAGAACCAGGAGAAACTTATACAGAGACAGATACACTGTGGTACAATTGAATGTAATGGACTTCTTCTGTACTAGCATTAGTGCAATGACCCAGGACAATTCTGAGGGATTTATGGAAAAGAATACTACCCACATTCAGAGCAAGAACATGTAATGGGAATAATTTGAGGAAAGGTGTGTGGTAAAAGTGGATTTTGAAAGGAGGTTGTCAGGGACTTGCTAAGTAGGAAATCTAGGTTACAGGTAGGCTGGAATAAGGAGATTCAGGATATAATAGAGCTGAAGTCAGGAGTATAACACTGGAAGGGAAACAAAGATCTTCAGGGAGAGGAGGAATTAATCTAATCAGGCAAAGACAGCAGGCTTTACAGACTGGGACTTAGACTCAGAGACAAACTGAAAGAAATAGACTGAACTGAAATTGACCACAGGCTTTAGTTAATTTCACAGAAAGGGACTTGTTTTGCAGTTACACCTTCCTTCAAGATGGATACCCGGCTTCCCTTCAAGCCCAGAGTATGTTGGTTCTTTCCCTCTTCTTCCCTCTCTTAATAACTAACTGACAAATTATACTAATAGGTCTGTTGAAACACAAAAGGTTTATTATCTTTAAAGGATGATTTGTCAGGAAAGTGGATTGAGGAAGCCCTAACAGTTGTCTCAGGAACCTCAGGTAGGGGAAGGGAGGCAGAGATGTAGTCTGAGCAAGGACCTGCCTTAACTCAGTTTACAAGGTGCTCTTGATATCTAAAGGGAATAAATGATGACTGACTAATTTCTTTATATATATAATACTAACAAATTATAGTTAAACCCTTCACAGATTTGAACTCCTCTCTAATTTACTCTCCTTATTAACTCCACAGACATTTAAGGTAAGGGAAGGAAGGTAGGAAATAATAAAGGAAATGAAATATAAAGGGTTTCTCTAAACTAACAATTCTTAAATAAATATTTCAAAGCCAGGCTGAATTTCAATTCTACAGATAGGTAAGGAAGCAGCTCAGCTGGTCTGACCCTCTCCACGAGATTTCCCAAACCAACTGACTCTTTCCCTCAAGATTCCAAAACCCTAACTGATTACAGAACTCAGCCAAAGCTTGAAAAAACTATCATGACCCCTTCTCTCTGTACTACAAACTACAGGAGTGGAAACACAGAAAAAAAAAACCAAACAAACAACTTCTTGAATACATGGTTTGATGTGGACACAATTTGGATGTAGACTCTTAATGACCACCCTAGAACAATTATCAATAATATGGAAATAGGTCTTGATTGATGACACAGGAAGGAACCAGTGGAAATGCGTGTTGGCTACTGGGGGTGGGGTTGGGGGGAGAGAGAGCAAGAACATGAATCTTGTAACCATGGAAAATTTTTTATAAAAAATAAAAAAAGAATATTATAGTCAAATTCTTTAGATTCTGGACCACATAAAATATATTTCAAGCATCCAGTGAGAAACCTTTGAAATATCATGGAACTGGGCAGCTAAATAGCACATCCTCAAGTCAAGAGGACCTGGCTTAAATCTGGCCTCAAACACTTCCTATTGTTATCCAGGGAAAATCACTTAACTCTAATTGCCTGGCCATTGCCACTTTTTTGTCTTAGAGCTGATAATCCAGAAATAAAGGATTTTTTAAAGTTTATTTATTCATTTAAATAGTTTAGAATATTTTTCCATGGTTATATGAATCATGTTCTTTTCCTTCCCTCCTCTCACTTCCCTCTCATAGCCAATGAACAGTTCCACTGGGTTTTACATGTGTCATTGATTAAGACCTAGTCCCATATTATTAAAGGTTTTTTTTTTAAAAGAAGTCAATAATTAATTTATGGGGCAGCTAGGTGGCTCAATAGATGGAGTGCAAACTCTGGAGTCAGAAGGCACAAATCTGGTCTCAGACACTTCCTAGCTGTGTGATCTTAAGCAGTCATTTAACACAACTGCCTAGCCTTCACTATTCTCCTGTCTTCGAACTTATATTTACACCTATTATAAGATTGGAGGTAAGGGTTTTAAAAAAAAGAAATATCATGGAGCCACAGTCATAATCACATGACATTTGGCATCTACCAAGTTAAAAGAGAAAAAAGCTTGTATGTAATTTAGCATATGTTAAAAGAACAAGGATGAAAATTTAAAAGAAAAAAATAAACTGCCCAGTTAAATTAAATGTAATTCTTGAGGGAGAAAATGCATATTTAATAAAAGATAGGACTTTCAAACATTCTTTATTTAAAGACTAAGCCTAAAGAGAAATTTTGATGTTTAAAGGACTTGAGAGAAGCACAAATGATAAATGTAAAAGAGGAAACATAAGAGATTTAATAATGTTAAAGAATTTGTATTCCAATATGAAAAATAATAGAGAGCTAAAGAAAAAAATAGACAATTAAAAATTATAAGCAGGAAGACTGTATATTTCAATAAGACACTTTAGACAATGAAATAATATCATTATTAAACATATATGCACCAAATGTCAGAGCATACAAATTCTTAAAATATTTAAAAGAACTAAAGAGGGAAATAGGAAAAAAATGTACTACTCAGGGTACTCAATATTCTATTCTCAGAAATATAAAAATCTAATTACAAAAAAAATAAGGAAATGAAACAAATAAATATATTTTAGTTAGATTCAGTAGACCTCTGAATAAAACTGATTGAAGTAGAAAGGAATAGAGGTTTATCTCAGCTGTAACTGACTGCTTCAAAAAGAGTTTATAATGCACTAGGCCATAAAACCCCATAAACAAATGCAGAAATCAGAAATATTACCGTGAAAAATTTACCAGGTAGAATTATGGATAATGGAAGAGTTCATGATTAAACGAAGATCATGTGAATAAAGGAGATAATTTTATAGCTTGAAATTAAAAGAGATATGCACAAACAAGCCCAATTCATCCAAAATTAGAAGGAAAGCAGAAAACTAGGGTAGAGGGAGAAATGAATTTACATAAAGTTGCTCTGATAATGGTATCATTTCTTAAATATTTAGTGAACTGAACCAAATTTATAATAAGCAAATAAATAAGCAAATAAATAAACAGAAATGGTCAATGTATATAAAAAGGCAGCTTTCTGATGCAGAAATCAAATGTAACAATAGCATCATGAAAAAATGCTTTACTATTCATTAGAGAAATGAAAATTAAAACAACTCAGAGGTACCACCTGAAATTGGCTAACATGATATAAAAAGAAAATGACAAAGACTGGTAGGAATGTGGAAATAAATATAATAATGCACTGCTGATGAAGTTTGGAAGTGGACCAACTTTCTTTAAGAAAAATTTAAAATGATAATAAAAGGAATTTAAAATTATGCAAACACCTTTTGACTCAGTGATACTTCTACTGTCTTCATTCCAAAAATTCAAAGAAAAGTAAAAAGGATATATCCGTACAAACATTTTTTATATTAGATCTTTTTGTAGTGGCAAAGAATTGGAAATGTGGAGATGCCTTTAATTATGGAATGTTTGAACAAGTTGTTTTTTATGATTGTGTTGTACATGTAATAAGAATTGATAAGCAGGATGCTTTCAGTAAAAGGTGTGTTGGGATGAACCAATCCAAATTTAAATGAGAACTAGGAGGATACTGGACATCATAACAGAAATATTGTAATAAAAACCAGTTGTGAAAGACTTAGCTACTCTGGTCAAGAAAAATCTTAATCTGAAAATTAAGTTTTACATGTTATACACCTTAAGGTATTTAAATGGAAACGTTGACTATTCTTCCCAAGACTAAATATCTGATATAGATTCAGCTATTTGATCTTCATATGATATGTTTAAAAGCCATCATCAGTCTGAAGTTCTTCTATTGGATGTGGTCTAGTTTGTTACTACTCTTAGTAAAACATACATTAGAGAAACAAACTTAGTACTTCAGATGTGTGAAGCCTTTGGATTACATTTGAATTGTTAATGCCCATATTCTGGACAGTGAACTTTTGAGAAAAATGATTTGTCTTCATAAAATTTTATACATACACACGTGTACAAACATCCTGAAGAAATTCATATGCACATAACATATACATACAAGTATATACATGTACACAACACATCCTTATTTCTCACTTAGCTTCACTAGTCTTGGATTTCTGACTAACTATTCACTCTTCCTAAGGAACCTCATTATTGAGATAACATCATCCTGTAAGATTTTGCCAGTCTTGTAGGTCTACTTCATCATTTACTATTCTCTCCTTCTCTGACTGGACTATGGGATCATAATCTCCGAACTTTTACTTAAGGAAGAATTCAGAATTTTGTTCTCATTCATAATCTGGGTGTATGACTTTGGGACTTCTCCCACTTCTCCATGATTCCCAATGGAACCATCTTTCGCCTCCTCCCCCAAAATTTTCAGCTTCTACTTGTATTTTGTCTTTCCCATTACATTACAAATTCCTTGAGGGCAAGGATTAGATTTCTTTTGATGCCTTTGTATCCTTAGTGCTTATCACAAGACCTTGAACATAGTAGGCACTTAATAAATGTTTATTAACTACATACATTTGTATGTATGTTTGTGTGTAATCAGCATTTCATAGTGAATGAGGAGCCACTTTCAAAGCTTTAACTTCGTATATATATTAGCTTTGTGACTCTGTGAAAATCCTTAAATTCTCACAGCCCCAGGCTACTTACTAAGACTAAGATGCAGAGAAGGTGTCCACCTGTACTGGCTAAGAATGTTTCCTCACAGAATCCACTATACAAATGATATCATAGATCTAGATCATATACATCTACATAAATATACATAAATATATACTTCCCTTTATATATATTTTAATGTTTGCAAAGGAAAAGCTTCATTATAATATAAACTACAAGCATGATTTTATGCTAAATATGAAAGTTCTAAAGTAATATTATGGTCACAGATTTAAAAATATTATAGCTTAAGTTAAAATGACTTTAATAGTTTTATTTACAAAGCAATGGAAAGAGTATAAGTGAAGAAATACAAGAAGAGGGTAGAGAAATGTCTAGCCTATCACCCTAAGTATTGCTCCAGTGTCAGGCTCAGCCCTGGCAGGGCTCGATAACCTTCAGCCAGAGGACCTGGGGGTGTCTTCAGCAACAGTTCCACCAATGCAGCCTCCTCCAGGAAAGGAAGGCCTCTCCAGAACCAATCTCTCCAGAAACCAAGAAAGATAGGCCAGCTACTCACCCAGCAAGCCAATGAAGGATTCAGGGAAAGAGTGTCCTCCTTCAGTCCAGCTCACAGATGCAGAGTCTCCCAAAATGAACACCAAAGGAGAAGACCGAAGGCAAAGTCCAAAAGGCAAAGACCAAAAGCTAAGCCCAAAAGGTAAAGTCCTCCTCTGATGAAGAAGTCCAAAGGACAAGTCCCTTGGACAGGAAGTTCAGGACTTTTTATAGTTCTTTTTTCATGTCACTTCCTGTCCCTTCCCCACTTCATGAGAACCAATCACAGTCTTTCAATTTGCCTAGCACTGCCCAGGAGTGGGGAAGTGACCTCTGGAGTTGTCACTCACTCTAGCAAGTGACTCATGAATTCTATTACTTAGTGTTAAGTAGGGGTGCTTTGAGCTCCTGATTGATTAATTTAAAAGTTGCTGATTGATAGAAAAAGAAAGTTTGATTCACTCTTCACACTGTGTGTGTGTGTGTGTGTGTGTGTGTGTGTATATATATATATATATACACATACATATATGTGCATATATATATATATATATATACATTGTGTGAAATGCATTGTGGATACATAGCATGCATACATATACAAATAAGCATAAATGTGAATACATAGGCCTATGATTTAATTGAAATGGGGGATTTCCTGGTGAGATAAATGCATCTATCTTTTGAATTTTGTGCCTTCTCTATTCTTGCCACTTAGTTACCTTTGAAATAAATACTATCAATGATTAGGCCATGGGAGTGAAGTCTTCCAAACCTCTAGGTAAAGCAATATATAAGTTGCTGGCAGAAAAGTGGGTCTAGCTACTTGAATGATTCTATGCCATTATTATTCTTTGAATTTGCTGTTACAATCACTTAGGTTCTAAAATTGAAGCAGTAATTTTGGTATGTGGGTTAAAACAAAACAAAACAAAACTCTGCTGTCTTCCATGTTAAACCTAAAGTGAAAGAGGAGTTATACATATCCATGCATGTATATATATATACATGTATATATATATATATTTTGTACACATATGCACATATACTTATAATGTGAGGAACTTATATATATATATATATATGTCTGTGTATGTGATATGGTTTGTACACAGATTTTATAAAAAGACAGACATTTGGATGTACATTATCAATCCACATAAACATACATACACTATATCAAAATTTAGAAATATAATGTATTCAAGTTTTTAGAAAGTACATAGTGTGTGAAATCAAGTGATTTGTTAGGGAATCCATTGCAAGAACATATTTGCTATCAAGAAGATGAACAGGCAAGGGGGAAAACAAGTTTCAATTTGACACAAGATTGACACTTCTTAAATCAACTGAAAGAAAAGATCTAAAATCTTGGAGCCATGATTACAAAAGCTTTGTTATTCCCTAAAGTTTATTTTAGACTTATGAACAAGAACACAATTTCAGCAAAAGAATGTAGGAAGTGATAGAGAAATAGATGAGATGATGAGCTTTGAAGGGAGAAGGGGAAAGAATCAGGAAGAGAAAGGATTCCTGAACAAAGACCATTCCTAGAATGAGAAGCTTGTTTTAAATCTGTGGAGTTTATCCCCTTTATTACATTGGTAAGTACCTTTCTGTGCAGAAACTCAGGATTAGTGTACTGCTTCTCATTTCCTGTTGCATGTCAAGCTAAGACATTCTCAGAACAATGTCAATTAAGTTCACTAAAATAATATTATAATTGACCATCCTTGTAATTTCCAAATTCTACAACTGTAAGCAATTATCCCTGGGACATATCAGTGAGGCTGGGTCTAAACAGTGGCAGACCTTTTCATTATTTTGTGGTTATTGTTCAAATTGATCAATGTTCTCTCTAAACAGCATTATATCTGGGTCAACTGATATGTCTAGATATACTTATCAATCTGCTAATATGGCCCAGTCAATCAATCTGATCTGAATTTTTGCTCATGCCAATCTCCCCAGATCTCTGTCAAGTCAAACCATCATTTGTTTTTGTTTTTAAAAGTGTATTTCATTATTTCCAAAGGGCTTTGAAAGATTGGCTGTTTCTCCATTGACTTAGATATAAATTTATTTGTGTAAAAAGTGTTTTATAATTAGGTTAATGCAGTTCCTGGGGGTTTTTTTTGGCAAGTATGCTCTCAGGAATTTTATTGTATCCATGGTTATATTAAATGGTCCCTTTCTATCTCTTCTTGCAAAATTTTGACAGAAATATATAAAATTGCTGATGATTTTTGCAGATTTGTTTTATATCCTCCTGATTTGCTAATATTATTGATAGTTTCAACTAACTTTTTAGTTGTTTTTCTGAGATTTCATATTTATATCATCATGTCATTAGGAAACAGAGATAATTTTATTACCTCTTTGTCTATTCTGATTCCTTTGAAATCTTTTCCTTCTCTTATTTTTATTTCTAGTATTTCTAATACTATGTTAAATAATATTAGTGATAATAGTCATCCCTGTTTCACATAAGATTTCTGAAGTTATATGATCCAAATTGTTTCCCCCACTTCATTCCTTCCGCCTTCCCAGAGTTGTTAAGCAATTTGATCTGGGTTATACATGTATTATCATGCAAAACATATTTACATATTGTTTAATTTTGTAAAAGAAGACTTGTATAAAAACAAAATCCCTAAATAAAAAACATAAACTAAAGTGAAGAATTATGTGCTTTGATCTGCAGTCTGACTCCAAAAGTTTTTTTTTCTCTGGAAGTGGATAGCATCCTTTAACATAAGTCCCTCAGAGTTGTCCTGGATGATTGTATTGCTGAGAGTACCTAAGACTGTCACAGTTGATCATGCCACAATGTTGCTGTTACTGTGTACCATGTTCTCATTCTGATTATTTTACTCTTCATCAATTCCTGTAGGTCTTTCAAGTTCTTTCTGTTATCATTCTGTTAATCATTTCTTATAGCACAATAGTGTTATCACCATCACCATCATATATCCACAATTTGCTGCATATCATTTTAATAAAACTCTATTTATACCTATGTTTTCCAATGATTTTTTTTAAAACCCTTGTACTTCGGTGTATTGTCTCATAGGTGGAAGAGTGGTAAGGGTGGGCAATGGGGGTCAAGTGACTTGCCCAGGGTCACACAGCTGGGAAGTGGCTGAGGCCGGGTTTGAACCTAGGACCTCCTGTCTCTAGGCCTGACTCTCACTCCACTGAGCTACCCAGCTGTCCCCTCCAATGATTTTTAAAGTATTGAGTATTTTATCTTGTCAAAGACTTTTTTGCATATATTGATATAAACGTATGGTTTTATTACTTTTGTTACTGATATTACCTACTATATTAATTATTTTCCTTATATTAAGCCATCCCTGAATTCCTTGTGTAAATAAAGTTTGGTCACAATGTCCAATCTTTGTAATATATTGTTGTGGTCTCCTAGATAGTATTTTGGTTAGGATTTTTCAATCCAGATTCATTAAGGAGATTGGTCTATGATTTTTTTTTACTGTTTTTACTCTTTCTATGAAACCATATTTGTTTCATAAAAGGAGTTTGGTTGGCCCTTAAGTTATTTGTAGAATTTATATGTATAAATCCTTCTGGTCCTGATGCTTTTTTTGTTAGGAAGTTCATTTATGAATTTTTAATTTATTTTTCTAAAATTGGTATATTTAAATATCCTATTTTTAAACCTAGGCAGTTGACGTTTTGAAAGTATTTTATTTCTCTTTCATTATTAAATTTGCTTTCATGTAGTTGAGCAAAATAATTCCTAATAATTATTTAATTTCATCTTCATTAGTAGTATATTGGCGATTTTCATCTTTAATGAAAGTGATTTCGTTTTTTCACTAATTTTTGTTATATAAATCAATGGTTTATCATCTTTTAATGTTTTTCATAAAAAAGAACTCACAGATTTATTTATTAATTAATTGGCTTTCTCACATTAAATTTTATTGATCTCAACTTTAAATTTTAGGATTTCTAATTTATCATTTAATTGGGGATATTTTTAAAACCCATACCTTCCATCTTGAAGTTAATATTGTGTATTGGATCCAAGGCAGCAGAGTGGTAAGGGCTAAGCAATGGGGGGTAGGTGACTTTCCCAGGGTCACACAGCTGAGAAGTGTCTGAGGCTAGATTTGAACCTACGACCTCCCATCTCTAGGTCTAGCTCTCAATCCATTGAGCTACTCAGCTGCCTCCTTTAATTGGAGATTTTTAATTTATTCTTTTTCTAATTTCAAAAATTATTTTCCAAATTCATTGATCTTTTCTTTCTTTGTTTTATTAATTAGTACATTTAGAGATACACAATTTTCTCTAATTGCTACTTTTGCTAAATCCCATAAGTTTTAGTATATTGTTTAATTTTTATCATTTCCTTTAATGAAATTATTTATAAATTCAATAATTATTCTTTACCCATTCTTTTTTTAAGATTAGTTTATTTAATCTCAAATTAGTTTTTACTTTTTCATTTCAATGGTCCATTATTATATACAATTTTTATTATATTATGATCTGAGAAGGTTGTATTCAATATTTCTATGTTTTGAGACTTCCAGGGTGGGGCCAAGATGGTGGAGTAGAGCAGAGAAGGTTAAAGTCATCATGAGAATCCCCTCCAACCAATATTAAAGTAACACTGCAAAACAAATACAGAAGTTAAAAAGCCAACAAGGAGACAGAGAAAAAATTTTCAAGAAAAGAAAGACTTAAAAGGTAGGCAGAAAACATCTGGGGGAACACAGTCAGCAAGACTATTGCAAGGAGTAAAGAGCAAGCCACACACCTTCACCCCACATCTGCTGTGCCAGATGAAATAGATAAGTGGGTCAGATAGGGGCCAGAAAGGGATTAAACACAATTGGGAACACACCCACACCCCACAAGGGAAAAGAATGAATGGATACACTAAATAAACCACACAGGGGATTTGGGGAATGTGTGACAACAGAGAAATTCAGTAGTCTGGGTAACTGATCATTGGCAGTTTAACTGCCCACCAAACTAGCCAGGGATAACAAAATAACTTATTGTAGGTTCTACTGATACAACAGGAAGTATATGAAATTAGTTTAATGTTGTTAAGTTAGGGAAAGAGTGTGAGGTTTTGTTTAACTACTAGGGAAGTACCAACTATCAAATAGAATGTTAATTGGCTTCCCTGCTACACTAAGTATTTACAGGCAGACAACCCTAACTGAAGCTGGAGAAGGCTGGGAGATTGGGATTCTCACAGCATTGGTCCAAGCAGATCCTTAGATGAATACAGGACACAGGAACCAAATCCTTACTCAGTCAATAAATCCAGTAAGGCACTAGGGAGCTCAAGGCTATCTGCTAGTTGTCCACCAACTGCAGATTTGTAACCTTCGCTCAACCTAGTATATCTTGCTCAATGGTCTCTCCTATCTTCTTCACAAATCCCCAAATCCTCAGGTTGTAGAGGCTCAGCTAACTGGATTAGTTCCACACTCCTCCTTCCAACACTGCCAAGTTCACTCTCTCAACTCAAACCTCTCTCTGCATTCCATATTGGAATATCTATAAACTCAGCCAAGGTTTTTGCTTTGGACTGTTTGCTTCATATCTTACCTTCATTGCTATTTTATAATCTACCTATAACACAGGTTCTGAACCTGAGCTCAAGCAGATGCTCAGACCCTGAGACCCTGCCTGGGCAAATAGAGGCCCAAGCCAACCTACATCGCTTAAAGTTTCAAACATGTGGTGAAATCTGGAATCGCAGCCCAGGGCAGTCTGGGCTGAAGTGGGCTAATTTGTGTGGGTCCAAAACAAAGCCAGGAACCATAATCTTGGCATGTGGTGAAGACATAGATCTCAGTTTGGGGTTGTTGATTAACATATGAGAGTGGTCTGCATCTCTTTGCCAGGGCTCAGGGCAGAGCTCCAGGAAAGGACAACCAACTGTGTATCTCACTGGATCAAGTACATTGTGAGACCAAAAACTTGTTCCTACCTGAAGTTAGAAATTGAACAGCCCCTGGCCTGATCAGGTTCAGAGTGAGATCAAAAGCTTATGACCAAGCCTGAGGCAAGTCTTTAAGCTATCAGCATCTGAAGGATTAATTGAATTAGCAGTAGAAGGAGGCCCTCAGAGCTTCCAGCCCTCAGGCTATCATACCAACTCTGAAAAACTTGAACTCACAGAAACTCAGAAAATAAGCTAAAGGTAGCATCAAGGAAGGGATTGAGTTGAAGTGGAAGTGGAAGTTTAAGAGGGTAACCCTAACCTCCCAGAAAACAGAGCCTATCAATAAAAAGGTTAAATGCTAGTACTTGATAGATTATTTTCTTCCATATGATTCTGGATCTCTTTTTCCTTTTGGTTGATCTTTCATAATTTTCTTGATTTTCTTGCATTGCTCTTATTTTTTCCAAGTTTTTCCTCAACCTGTCTCATTTGGTTTTTGAGGTCTTGTTTTTAACTCTTCCAAAATTGTGCCTATTAATTTTCTTTGCTGTTTTTGAAGTAGGTATTTAAACTTCATTTTCCTCTGGCTTTGGGTCCAGGTTTTCTCTGGCCCCATAGCAATTATCAATAGTTAGTTTCTTTCTCCTTAGGCTGCTCTTTTTTTTTTACTTTTAAAATTTTAGTGATCAGGATTTTTCTGGGCTCTCAGGGTTTGTATGGTTATGGGGAATGTTATCTATGGTTTCAGAATTTGTGCTTGTGTGTATTCCTAGGCTCTATTCAGTTATTCTAATTTTTATGCCCCAGGTACTGATGTATTCCTGTGTTTCAGATCCAGTTCTCTTCATGCAATTGCAACCAGACAGGCCACTTCTCCCTGTGGAAACAACCTTGATCCCCCCTTTACTGAGAATGATCACAGCTGACAGGTCCCAATGCCCAAGTGACCACATTCACCAATTCAGTATTCCCTTCTCACTCTTTCTCTCCTACTTCCTTAGTCTGTGACAGAACAGGCATATGGTCAGTGTTCCTTAGTCCTTCAAAGCCCCTGGCTTGTCTGCAGAGAGGATTGACGTCCTGTCCTTTGGTCTAGCACACTCAGCCTCCAAACTCTACTACTGAAACAGCTATGGAGTTTTACCTGTAGCTGTGGATTCAAGGGTTGCTCTCCTGGATATAGGCTTTGGGGTTCAGCAATTAAGGTGAGACTGATAATCCTACCTTCAGGGGTTATATTATTAATTCTAAGGTGTTTGCTCCATTTCTGTCTAAGACCCAAGGTGGGATCGAGACCAGGGAAGTCATAAACCTTTCTCCCTTGTGATCTTGTCTGCTTTTACTGTTTTTAGAATTGATTTTGTATATTTATTTTTTTTTAACCCTTGTACTTCGGTGTATTGTCTCATAGGTGGAAGATTGGTAAGGGTGGGCAATGGGGGTCAAGTGACTTGCCCAGGGTCACACAGCTGGGAAGTGGCTGAGGCCGGGTTTGAACCTAGGACCTCCTGTCTCTAGGCCTGACTCTCACTCCACTGAGCTACCCAGCTGCCCCTTTGTATATTTATTTTTGGTTGTTTTTGGAGGAATAGGAGGGCAAGGAAGATTTATCCCCACTCTATCATCTTAATTTCCTCATTTCTAAAATAAATGGGTTGTGTTTGATAACCTACTAAGTTCTTTTTATCTCTATACCCAAGATCTGAGATATTTTTGCTGTTGTATTAATTTTGACTTATTGATAAAGGCTACAACTGAAACTATTCCAGGAAAGTCCTTTACTCATTTGTTATAACAGCCAAGATTTGGAAGGATACATAACTAATGATATCTATATTAAGTGAGCTCAACTAAGAATTATGAATTGTCCAGAACAACATATAAACTAGGGGAGGGATGGATAAACTAGGTGGCTCAGTGGATTGAGAGCAAAGTACACAGACGGGTTCAAATAAAGCCTTAGACCAGTGATTCCTAAAGTGGGTGCTACCGCCCCCTTGTGGGTGCTGCAGCAATCCAGTGTAGTGGTGATGGCCACAGGTTCATTTATCTTTCCTACTAATTGCTATTAAAATTTAAAAAAAATTAATTTCCAGGGAGCTAAGTAATATTTTTTCTGGAAAGGGGGCGGTAGGCCAAAAAAGTTTGGGAACCACTGCCTTAGACACTTCCTGGTGTATTACCCTGGGTAAGTCACTTAACCTCCATTGCCTAGCTCTTTCTGCTCTTCTGCCTTGGAACCAATATACAATATTGTTTATAAGACAGAATATAAGAGTATGTAGAAAAGTTAAGGCAATTTCTAGTTAAAAAATAAAAGATGGCTTTGGCTTCTAGGACAACAAATACAAGGATTTCAAATGTTTCAGTGTATCAGGAAGCTTTTTTCTCCTATTTGGAAGAATTGATTTTCATGTAACACATGGTAGATAGATAATCCTTTATTCCAAACCCACAAAATTCTTAGAGGCTGGAAATATGAGACAAATCTATTTTTTATTTTTTTATGTGAAAAATTTTATTTAATTAATTAACTTAGAATATTTTTCCATGGTTACATGATTCATGTTCTTTCCCTCTTCTCCATCCACCCTCCTCCCATAGCCAAAAAGCAATTCCAGGGGGCAGCTGGGTAGCTCAGTGGATTGAGAACCAGGCCTAGAGACGGGAGGTCCTAGGTTCAAATCTGGCCTCAGACACTTCCCAGCTGTGTGACCCTGGGCAAGTCACTTGACCCCCATTGCCTACCCTTACCATTCTTCTTCCTTGAAGCCAATACATAGTATTGACTCCAAGACGGAAGGTAAGGGTTTAAAAAAAAAAAAAAAAAAAGCAATTCCACTGGGTTTTACATGTGTCATTGATCAAGACAAAATATGGGTCAAATCTAATCAATTTCAATTTAATTCAATTTAATAGTAATGAAAGTAGAATCTTACACTTAGGTCTAAAATGAATGAAGTTTTAGAAAGACAAGACTACATAGAACTTTATGTAAAAATGATCAAATTATTAATGGTGTGAGTGTATGTGTGTGGAAAGCCTCTGAGTCAAGTATGTGGTGGCTGTCTCCCCATAATAAGCTGATAGTTTTACTGGTGTTTATTTTGTTTAATTTCCCACAATTTAGGAGAGAAAGGAATATTCTCATCTGTCTTTAGAGACAGGATTGAAATAAAGAAAAAGAAGAAGTAATATTATAAAAAGAAGTTTTGAAGGAATAACTAGGGTTATTTAGTCAGAATAACTATTTTCAAACCATTAAGAGTGACCGATGTTCTTCTACTTCCAGCAAGATCACAGAATAATGAACACTCAGTTTGTCTAAACTCACTTCCAAACAACCACTCAGAAACACACACAAATGAAATAAAAGCCTCAAAAATGTTTGTAGTAGAAGAAACTACAAAAGACATAAGCAAGCGGATTCCAGGCAAAGAAAGTGTAGTGGGACATCAGGAGGGACTGGTCTTGTTGGGCTAAAAGGGGAAATAATTAGAACTTGCAGCATGAGGAGCAGACAGATACATGCAGAGGAATAACCTGGCACATGCTAAGGAGTGTGCAAAAGTATAACAACCAAATGCAGAAAAGCAGAAATAATAAACGCATCCTTTTCAGACCATAATGCAATAAAAGTTAGACTCAACAAATGGAAGATTAAAAATTTAGTTAGGTGGCTCAGTGGGTAGAAAGCCAGTCCTAGATAGTGGAAGTCCTGAGTTCAAATCTAACCTCAGACATTTCTTAGCTCTGTGACCCTGGGCAACCGACTTAGGATCAATTGCCTAACCCTTAACACTCTTCTGCCTTGGAATTGATGTAAGTATTGATTATAATACAGAAGGTAAAGGACTAAATACAATGACAATAAAGAAACAACATACACATATTTTTAAAATATAACCAAAGCAGTACTTAGGGGAAAAATATATAACTCTAAATATTTATGCAAATAAAATAAAGAGACAGAGCAGATCAATGAATTGAGTATATGAGTTTTAAAAAATGAGGAAAATTGGACAACAAAACAGGAATCCTGAAAATCAAAGGAGAGAATAAAATTTAAGGTAAGAAAATCAAAGAAATTAATTAATAATATAAGGAACTGGTATAATGGTGGACGAAGAGGGAACAGTAAAGCAGATAAACCTTTGGTTAATTTGATTAAAAAAATGAAGGGGAAAATCAAATTTCCAGTATAAAAAAAGGCAAATTCAATACCAATAAAGAGAAAATTAAACCAAATATTAGGATTTATTTTGCCAAATTATATGCTGATAAAACTGACAACCTAAGTAAGATAGATGATACATATATATAATATATCCAAATTAATAGAAGATGAAATATAATATTTAATCCCATCTCAGAAAAGGTATTGAATAATCCAATCAGTGAATTCCCCAAGAAAATATTCCAGTGGTCATAAGTATTACAATTAAATTTTAGTAGACAATGAAATAAGAAATTCCAATAAAATACAAAGTATTTGGGGAAATAGCTAAAAAAACAAGTATACTAACTTTCTTTTATGATTAAAATATGGTGTCGATACCTAAACCAGGAAGAGCAAAACAAAAGAAAACCATAGGTCAATCTTACTAATGAATATCCATGAAAATTTTAATACGATGTTAGTAAGGTGATGAAAGCAATATATCACAAGGGTTACATAATATGACCAGGTGGATTTTATACCAGGAATTCAGGGATTGCTCAATACTAGTAAAACAAAAACAATTACCACATGAATAATATAAAATCATTAGATGAAGAAAAAGTTTTGGTCAAAAATACAATATCCATTGTTATTGAAAACACTAGAGAACACTGGAGTAAATGATGAAAAAATATCTCAAAAAACAGCAATAACAGTATTTGTATTTGGGACAAGCTAGATTCCCCACCCCCAATAAGATCAGGAATGAAATAAGTATGCCTATTATAAACAATATTATCCAATATTATACTAGAAATGCTAGCTATCACAATAACAGGAGAAGAAGAAATTGAAGGACCTAGAAGAGAGCATTAGAAATAAAACTATCACTCCTTATAAATAATATAATGCTATAGTTAGAGAAACAAACACAAATTTTATGGAAACAAGTTACTTTAGCAAAGTTCCATAATATAAAATAAGCTTACAAAAATTATCAGCATTTCTTTATACATCCCATAAATCTCAACCACAGACAGAAACAAAATTCCCTTCTAACATAACTGCAGATAATATGATGTAGCCAGGCATATAACTGTAAAGACAAACCAAAGAGTTACAAAATCATAACAACAAAACACCTTTCATACAAATAAAATCAGATCCAGACTATTGGAAACACATTAATTGCTTTTGGGTAGGGTGAGTCAGTATAATAAAATTAATTTACCTATTCAGTGTCATATCAATAAAAAGTATTTCATAGAGCTAAAAAGAAATTCATCTCAAAAAAATAACAAGAATGTCAAGAGAATGAATGGAAAAAAGAAATTATGGAAGATGGATTAGCTATACCACATCTCCAACTATATTATGAAGAAGTAAACATCAAAATAATCTGGTACTGTTTAGGAAACAGAATAGTGGATCAGTGGAATAGTTTAGCAACTCAATATGCGAGGGTAAATGACCATAGTAATAGAGTGTCTGACAAACCCAAAGATCCAAGCTTTTGAAAGAACGCAGTACAATACCAAAACAAACACAGCAATTATACGAAAACAACTACAAAACACTTTCCAAACTCCTCAAACCATGCGTTCAAGCAGTTATTTTTCTTATATATTTCCTCTCCTGCAGTCCTTCCTCTGAATGTGGGTAGCATCTTTACCATAAATCCCTCAGAGCTGTCTTGTGTCATTACTTTCTGCTGGTACAGAAGTCCATTACATTCGATTTTACCATAGTATATCAGTCTCTGAGTACAATGTTCTTCTGGCTCTGCTCCTTTTGCTCTGCATCAGTTCCTGGAGGTCTTTCCAGTTCACCTGGATTTCCTCCAGTATATTATTCCTTTGAGCACAATAGTATTCCATCACCAACATATACCACAGTTTGTTCAGCCATTCCCCAAATGAAGGACATACCCTCCTTTTCCAGTTCTTTGCCACCACAAAAAGCAAGGCTATGAATATTTTCGTATAAGTCTGTTTATCTATGATCTCTTTTGGGTACAAACCCAACAATGGTATGGCTGGATCAAAGGGCAGGCATTCTTTTATAGCCCTTTGAGCATAGTTCCAAATTGCCAGCCAGAATGGTTGAATCAGTTCACAACTCCACCAGCAATGCATTAATGTCCCAATTTTGCCACATCCCCTCCAACATTAATTACTCTCCCCTTCTTTCATTTTAGCCAATTTGCTAGGTGTGAGGTGATACCTCAGAGATGTTTTAATTTGCATTTCTCTAATTATTAGAGATTTAGAGCACTTTCTCATGTGTTTATTGATACTTTTGATTTCTTTACCTGAAAATTGCCTATTCATCTCTCTTCCCCATTTATCAATTGGGGAATGGCTTGATTTTTTATACAATTGATTTAACTCCTT
>NC_058134.1:261751333-261775237 GCF_016433145.1 Gracilinanus agilis | reverse complement strand
CTTAATTTCCCCTTCATTAGAGGTGAGGTCTCCCTTTTCATCTTTGATACTATCAATTTGGTTTTCTTCTTTTTTTTTATTAGATTGACCAGTACTTTGTCTATTTTATCTGTTTTTTCAAAGTACCAGCTTCTAGTCTTATTTATTAATTCAATAGTTCTTTTGCTTTGGATTTTATTAATTTCTCCCTTGATTTTTAGTATTTCTAATTTAGGTTTCATCTGGGGATTTTTTTTAACCCTTGTACTTCGGTGTATTGTCTCATGGGTGGAAGAGTGGTAAGGGTGGGCAATGGGGGTCAAGTGACTTGCCCAGGGTCACACAGCTGGGAAGTGGCTGAGGCCAGGTTTGAACCTAGGACTTCCTGTCTCTAGGCCTGACTCTCACTCCACCTAGCTATCCAGCTGCCCCCCATCTGGGGATTTTTAATTTGCTCGCTTTCTAGTTTTTTGAGTTGTATGCCCAATTCATTAATCTCTGCCCTCCTTAATTTGTTAATATATGCACTCAAGGATATAAATTTCCCCCTAAGTACTGCCTTAGCTGCATCCCACAGAGTTTGGTAGGATGTCTCATCATTGTCATTCTCTTCAATGAAATTATTGATTGTTTCTATGATTTCTTCTTTGACTAATTGGTTTTGGAGAATCATATTATTTATTTCCAATTTAGTTTTAGATTTGCCTGTCCAGGTGCCCTTACTAATTATTATTTTTTTTGCATTATGATCTGAGAAGGTTACATTTATTATTTCTGCTCTTTTGCATTTGTTTGCAATGTTTTTATGCCCTATTACATGGTCAATCTTTGTGATTGTACCATGTGTAGCTGAAAAGAAGGTGTGTTCTTTCTGTCCCTATTTATTTTCTCCACATATCAATTAAATCTAATTTTTCTAGTACTTCATTCACCTCTTTTACCTCTTTCTTATTTATTTTTTGGTTTGATTCATCTAAATCTGAAAGAGGAATATTTAGATCTCCCACTAGTATGGTTTTACTATCTATTTCCTTCTTGAACTCTGTCAGTTTCTCTTTTATGAATTTGGATACTATGCCACTTGGTGCATACATATTGAGAAATGTTATTTCCTTATTGTTTATACTGCCTTTAATCAGGATGTAATGACCTTCCCTGTCTTTTTTAATCATATCTATTTTTACTTTGGCTTTGTCAGAAATCACAATTGCCACTCCTGCCTTCTTTTTCTCATTTGAAGCCCAAAAGATTTTGCTCAAGCCCTTAACTTTAAAATTGTGTATGTCCACCCACCTCATATGTGTTTCTTGTAGACAACATATGATAAGATTTTGGTTTCTAATCCACTCTGCTATTTGCTTCCGTTTTATGAGCAAGTTCATCCCGTTCACAATCAGAGTTATAATTATCAGTTGTGCATTTGCTGACATTTTCGTATCCTCTCCTAGTTCTACTCCTTCTTCTTACACTATTTCCTTTTTTACCAGTGGTTTGCTTTAAGCCGGTATCCCTTATCCCCTCCCTTAATTAACTTCCCTTTTTACTCCCTCCCTTATTATTCCCTTCTTTTTATTTTTAAAGGCCTAATAAATTCCTTCCCCCTTCTTCTTCCCCTCCCTTTTTTGGCCTCCCCAATCCCTTTGTCCCCTTGTTTTATCCCTTCTGACTTTCTCAGTAGGGTTAGATAGAGTTTTATATCCCAATGGATAATATAGCTACTTTTCCCTCTCTGGGTTGATTACACTGAGAGTAAGGTTTAAATATTACCTCTTAATGCTCTCTTTCTCTCCTTCTTATAATAGTATTTGTCCCCTTCTCTTCCCATGCCCTCTTTGTGTGTAATAGAATATCCTGTTTTCTTATTCACTCAAGTTTCTCTTGGTGTCCCCTACTATTCATCCCCTCTTTGCCACTCCCCAAATCATCTTAGATCATTTAGTATTCCACCCTCTCTCTATGAATTATTCTTCTGATTACTATAATAGTGAATACTATAATAGTGAATAGAGTTCACTACAGAGAATTATACATAGCATTTCTCCACATAGGAATACAGATAATTAGATCTTATTGAAGCCCTTAAAGAGGCAAATTTAAAAATTATGAGTTTTCTTTCTTTTCCCCCTGTTTCTTATTTACCTTTTCATCTTTCTCTTGATTTTTGTGGTTGGATATCAAACTTTCCATTTAGTCCTGGTCTTTTTTGTGCAAATACTTGGAAATCCTCAATTTTGTTGAATGCTCATACTTTCCACTGGAAGTATATAGTCAGTTTCGAATGGGTAGGTGATCCATGGTTGAAGGCCCAGCTCTCTTGCCTTTCTGAATATCATATTCCAAGCCTTGAGGTTCTTTAGCATGGAGTCTGCCAGATCCTGTGTGATCCTGATTGGTGCTCCTTGATATTTGAATTGTCTCTTTCTGGCTTCTTGTAAGATTTTTTTCTTTTGCTTGGAAGCTCTTGAATTTGGCTATTATATTCCTGGGTGTTGTCTTTTCTGGGTCTAGTGTACAGGGTGATCTATGGATCCTTTCAATGTCTATATTACCCTCTTGTTGTAGAACTTCAGGACAATTTTGCCTAATATTTTCTTTTAGTATTGAGTCAAAATTTCTATTAATTTCTGCTTTTTCAGGAAGACCAATGAATCTCAGATTGTCTCTTCTAGCCCTTTTTTCTTGATCTGTCACTTTCTCATTGAAATATTTCATGTTTCCTTCTATTTTATCAGTCTTTTGACTTTGTTTTATTTGTTATTGCTGTCTTGAGAGATCATTGGCTTCTAATTGCTCAATTCTAGCCTTTAGGGACTAGTTTTTCTTTTCAATCTGGTCATTTCTAGTATTCAATTTGCTTATCAGTTCATTTGATTTCTGAGCCTCACTTTCCAATTGTGAAATTCTGCCTTTTAAACTGTTATTTTCTTGCCAGATGTCTTCCATCTTTCTCATCATCTCAAATTTGAACTCTTCAATAGCATGTGACCAGTTTTCATTGTTTTGGGAAGGTTTGGATATGATTGCTTGTTTGTTCTCCTCTGTTGTCTGGATTTTCTCTGTGTAAAAGTTGTCCAGTGATACAGAGTTCTTCTTGATAATCTTTCTCTTCTGTGGTTCTCTATTTTGGCTTGCCACTGTTTTTAGCCCAGCGCCTTCTCAGCTTTGTACTCATACTCAGGGTCCGTTTGGGCTTTCTAGGCTCCCAAGGTCTCAGGTCTCATTGTTTGCGCGGTTCGAGCCTCCTGGTCATCCCCTGTCTGCCCCTCTGCCCGAGGCTCTTTCAGCATTCTCAGGGGCTGTTTCCACAGCTGTGCTCCTGTCTGCACAGGGTCCCCACTTGAGGTCCAAGCCTGTGCTCAAGATCCTTGTCCTCGACTGGGGCAATGCCTTCACCTGCACAGGTCCTCAGGAAAGTCCGAGCGCGTTCTTTAGACCCTTGGTGTCCTAAGTCTTGCTGCTCTCAGGAACAAGCCCTGGAGCTTCCAGTGACTTAATGGGTGCCCCAAATCTGCTTTAACTCATGTGGGCTGGCCTTCACACTGTGCGTGGTGTGGGGGTTGGGGGAGAGGCTTCTTCCTCTCACTTTTTAGTGAGTGCTGTTTCACCCCTTTATAGCATGGAAATGCCCCGATTCCTCTTACCTTCAATACTGCACCCTGTTGTGGGGTCCCTTCGTTCATCTGGATTCGTTTTTATGTCCTTTTGAGGAGTCCTATATGCTTTGGTTAGGAGAGATCAAGCAACTGCTCCTTACTCTGCCACCATCTTAACCGGAAGTCCCAAATAATAATCAATAGGTTGTCATTTTAAGGAATATCCCATGTATCAGTATGATTTGAAGTATTCTAATAGCAATAGACTGTACTTTATCCAAAGCCCTTTCTGCATCTATTATGGTAATCATATATTTTTAATATGTTTGGTATTATGAATTTATCTGGTGCTGTGGATCTTTTCTTAGAGAGCTCATTGACATCACTTTAAATTTCTTTCTAAGATAGGATCACTTTAACATTCTAATCTTTCTTTTCATTTAAGCAATTTTTTGTGAATATTCGTTAATTTCATTTAAGGTGTCAGATTAATAAGTTTATAATTGGCAATAATAGGTCCTAATAATTGCTCCCTTTTCCTTTGTTGGTGCTCTGTTCTCTCTTTTTGATACTGATAATTTGTTTTCTTTTTCTCTTTTTAACCAAATTAACCAATAGTTTATCTGTTCTATTGTTTGTTTTTCATAACATTGACTGATAACTTTCTTTACTAATTCAATGGTTTCTTATTTTCAATTTTCTTAATATCTCCTTTGATTTTCATAATTTCTATTTGTTGTTTAATTAGAGTTTAAAAATTTGTTTTTCTATTTCCTTGATCACATGGTTTGATGAGGATATGATTGAGGATGTAGACTGTAAATGATCACTGTGCTGTAAATATTATTTATATGAAAATAAGTCTTGATCAATGATGCATGTGAAATCCAGTTGAATTGCTCATTGGGTATGGGGTGGGAAGGTAAGGAGGAAGTACTATGAATCATGTAACCATGGGAAAATATTCTAAATAAATGAAATAAATAAATGAAATTTTGAAAAAAAACCTAGTTTTTCTTCTATCTTTAGTTGCATTCCCAACTAAATGGTCTCCTCTCTTATTATTTTATTGATGTAAACAATTAGAGATACACATTTTCCTAACTTCTGCTTTTGCTATATCTCAAAAATTTTGGTAGACTACCTTCACTGCTGTAATTCACTTTAATGAACTCATTTATTATTTCTTTTATTTGTTCTTTGACCTACTACATGATGATAAATTGATAGGAAAACATAGAATGCCAAAGGATAGGCAAGAATGGATTGGAATGACTTGATATGAATATGTTTTGATGTGTATTATTACTATATTTATATATGTCTGTATAGCAGTAAGAACATAGATGTATTAAATAGTATGTGAAAGAGTTACAAATCAAAGAGGAATGTTGCAACACATAAAAATTGTGGTAAGGATTAATGTCATGGAGGAAATGGTGTTTTGTGTGGATATTAAAGAATGGTTAATTTTTTATTAGAAAAAGGAAAAAGCTAAACAAAAGCAAAATAATTAAGGTTGTGTGTAAGAGCAGAGAAAGTCAAAGAGTCATATATTTAGAGTTGGAAGGAAGCTAGAGACCATATAATGAATTCAGTCATTTCATTTTCCTGATGAATAAGTTGGGATCCAGCAACAATAAGTAGCTTACTCTAGGTAATGCAGGTAACAAGTTGCAAAGGCATAATTTGAAGCCAAATTTAGTGATCTTTCCACTTTGCTAGAGTGTGGAGGGCTTGGAAATCAATAATATGAAATAAGGCTAGAAAGGTAACATAGAATAAGTGATTTTAAAAGTTAGAATATAAAATAAAGTGGGGATGAAATGTTTTTATATTTTCCATCCATATAAAAAATTAATTTTTATTTTTCATTTTCATTTTGAATGAATGGAGAAAAATGAGGTTTTTGAGGTCATGAAATCAGTAGGTAATTAGTTAGATTAGGAAAAGAAGTCTTTTAAGGGAGAAGGAAAGAAGATAGTAATATGAGTATCTATTTACACAGGTCAGAGAAAGGATGATGCATAGTCATTGTCCCCATTTGTACTTTCAACTTAAGTAGAATTTTTATTTTTCTCAGTTGTACTTTGTTCCCTTTCTCATCTTTTCTCACATTGTTTTTCTTCTCCCTTCTTCTCTCTCTTTCCTCTCTTTTTGTCTTTATCTCTCTTTTTTCTCCCTTTTATTTTTTTCTATCTTGACTTCAATTAGTTTTTTCTGGTCTTTCCTCCCTGTTGACCTTACATCATTACATCATTCCTTTTTTGTTCCTCTATTTCTTCTTTCCTTTTGTTCTTTCCCATTTTCAGACAGTAACATATTCCTTTTATTAATATTTTTGTATTGATTATGTATAATCTTATTTTTAATCTATGTAGAGATGCTAAAATTTTAGATATTTAACTCTTTAGCTATGTATATGACCATGCCTCAACACACACATTTGCATACTAAGGGACACAAATGTTTATCATGAAATTATTTTAAAAACAAGTGCTGGGGCACCTGGGTAGCTCAGTGGAGTGAGAGTCAGGCCTAGAGACAGGAGGTCCTAGGTTCAAACCCGGCCTCAGCCACTTCCCAGCTGTGTGACCCTGGGCAAGTCACTTCACCCCCATTGCCTACCCTTACCACTCTTCCACCTATGAGACAATACACCGAAGTACAAGGGTTTAAAAAAAATACTAAAAACAAACAAACAAAAAAAAAAAACAAGTGCTGACTGTTATATATTGAAACAATAGGAGTGCAACTTTTGGAATTGACTCAATTATATAAGTTAATAGGAATTTAGTCAATTTAGTTCATGTCAGGATTAATCAGCAAGTCTGTATACATTACATTGGGAAAATGACTGTTGGTAATTTTTTTTTAAACCCTTGTACTTCAGTGTATTGTCTCATAGGTGGAAGAGTAGTAAGGGTGGGCAATGGGGTTAAGTGACTTGCCCAGGGTCACACAGCTGGGAAGTGTCTGAGGCCAGATTTGAACCTAGGACCTCCTGTCTCTAGGCCTGACTCTCAATCCACTGAGCTACCCAGCTGCCCCTTGTTGGTAATGTTTTAAAAGAAAACTTATAGCAGGGAATATGACTTTACTGGACCTTTGAGATGAAGGAATTTCAACAGAGATAGAAAATCACCAGTCATACCTACCTTTAGTAACTTGTTTTTCTCTGACAAGTGGGTCTTTGCTATAAGTTTATTGCAAGTTTAATTTACTTTCAATGGGTTCATTAGAACACTTGGCCTACTTTACACCGATGCTATTTCTAGGTAGTAATAATTTGTCCCAAACTAAAACTGAGAAATTGGGGGCGGGGGGAGGGCAACACAATGTTGTCAGTAATTTGGGCATGCCAAATCCTCAAATAAATAAACTCGATAATTCAATTTTAAAATTGGATTTTCAGAGACCTAGAAAATTTTCACTAAATAAACTTGAGATAAAGAAAAGGTCATCATCATATTTGATTATAATATTTTTGCTGCTATTAATGTCCATTGTTTCCCCACAAATATTTATTTCATAAAAATGGAAAAAAAAATGACCTGATGGATGCCTCTTAAACCTTATCTTTGTCACCCTAAATGGATATAAATATGATAAGATCAGTATTTTCTTAATGAAAGCTTATTCCCTTCAACCTCAATATGAGAAGACTTAACCTAAAGTCAAAAAAATTCCCCCCACGAATTGATTGACTGTACTTCTCTGACATAGCTTTCTGGTCATTTATGAGCATGACAAGTTCCAGATACATGGAATCTAGGCATTTCAGTATTGACATGTGCCTAAGATCTTAGGAGTCATCATTTCCTGGTGATCAGCTGATCAAATGTGATTGCATAAGGTTAGAAGAAGTCTCTGTCTACCAATGTCAAAGCTAAGTACCAATATAATTGTTGCATGTGTTTCCTGCATTAGTGAAAGGTAAAAATTGGTTAATTGTCCAAAGAATTAGCAAATGCTTTCTATTTTCTATTTTCATTTTATCCCTAAATATTTCACTTTTTCTGCTTTCATTTTATCCCCAAATCAAATTTGAACCAAGAGAGTGTTGGCATTAAAACTGAGACTCCAAAAATGATCAGCTCACTGCCTTGACTAGCTAACTAGCAATTCTATCCTCTCAAGTACTTTTTGATTTGATTCCAAGAAATGGAGAAAAAGAAGTATGTGTGCACAGTCATGTAAAGGGGGCAAACTTTTCCATTATAGTAAATGCTCTTACCAAAAAGGGTACTATAAACAAAGATGTTCTTATGTTTCTCTAGATGGCCGATGGAAACAATGCTTTGTTGACTTCATTACAATGAATTCTCTACTGGGAAAGATATTGCAGAAGGCCATGAAATGGTAATTCTATATAATGAAAAGAACTTGATTATCACTATTTAGATTGTAAATTGGAAGAAGAGAGCTGAGCTAAGCAGTGCCTGAATTCCTTAGGTATCCAGTTTCTTTTGAAAGTTGTTTAGTACCTGTAAAGGATTAGAAAAAAAATATATAACACAAACCTAAATCTCAAGTTATTTAAATTTTGGGGAGAGAGTATTACCAAATATTATGTCTTTCTTTGTATAACCAGTGCTTAGCACAGTACCAGGCACAAAACAGACATAATAAATGATTTTTGACTGATTCAACTGATTAAATGCTATAGAATATTGTTGGAATTGGAAAAGGATAACCTCAGTGAGCAAGACATTGATATCACTGAGTATGTATACAAAATAGAGAGGGAGGAGATCAATGAACTGAACTTGCAACTTAAATAATTAGAAAAACAACAAATTAAAAACCATAGATAAAAGCTAAATTGGAAATCCTAAAAATTAAAGGAGAAATTAATAAAATTGAAAGTAAAAGAACTATTGAACTAACAAATAAAAGTAGAAGCTGGTACTTTAAAAAAAATAAATAATATAGATAAAGTACTGGTTAATCTAATAAAAAAAGAAAGAAGAGAATCAAATTGGCAATATCAAAGATGAAAAGGGTGATCTCACCTCTAATTAAGAAGAAATTAAAGTAATTATTAAGAACTATTTTGAAAAATTTTATGGCAATAAATATGACAATCTAGGTAAAATGGGTGAAAATTTACAAAAATATAAATTACCTAGATTAACAAAAGAGAAAATAGAATACTTAATAATCCCATCTCAGAAAAAGAAATTGAACAAGCCATCAAAGAACTTCCTAAGAAAAAATCCCTAGGGCCAGATGGATTCACAAGTGAATTAAAGAACAACAAATATCAAAAAACCTTTTATAAAATTAGAAAAAAATTATAACAAAGTTCATTTGGAAGAACAAAAGATCAAGACTATCAAGGGAAATAATGAAAAAAAATATGAAGGATGGGGGCTTAGTAGTACCAGATCTTAAACTGTACTATAAAGCAGTGGTCATCAAAACAATATGGTACTGGCTAAGAAACAGAAGAATAGATCAATGGAATATAGTAGTAAATTGCCTTAGCATGCTAGTTTTAGATAAACCCAAAGATCTGAGCTTTGGGAACAAAAATTCAATATTTGACAAAAAATGCTGGGAAAATTGGAAAACAGCATGGGAAAAATTTGGTTTAGAAAAAGATCTCACACCATATAACAAGATAAATTCAGAATGGGTAAATGACTTAAATATAAAGAGTAAAATCATAAATAAATTAGTTAAACATAGATTAGTATGCCTAGTAGATCTGTGGGAAATGAAGGAATTTAAGATCAAACAAGAGATAGAGAATGTTACAAAATGTATAATGAATGACTTTGATTATATCAAATCAAAAAGGTTTTGTGCAAACAAAACCAATGCAACCAAAATTAGAAGGAAAACAACAAACTGGGAGAACATTTTTTATAACAAAATTCTCTGACAGAGATTTAATTTCCTAAATATATAAGGAACTAAATAAATTAAAATAAAAAGACACTCCCCAATTGACAAATGGTCAAGGGATGTGAAAAGGCAATTTTAATATAAGGAAATAAAAAACTATCAAGAAGTACATGAAAAAGTGTTCTATATGTCTCCTGATTAGAGAACTACAAATGAAAACAATTCTGAGCTACCACCTTACACCTAGTAGACTGGTCAATATGACAACAAAGGAAAGTGATAAATGTTGGAGAGGATGTAGCAAAATTGGTAGTCAAGTTGTGTATTGGTCCAACCATTCTGGAGGGAAATTTGTAATTATGCACAAAAGGGCTTTAAAAGAATCCCTACCCTTTTTGACCCAGCCACACCACTGCTGGGTTTATACCGCAAAAAGATAATAAGGAAAAAGACCTGCACAAAAGTATTTATAGCCACATTCTGTAGTAGCAAAATAATTGAAACATGAGGGGGTGTCCCTCAATTGGGGAATGGCTGAACAAATTGTAGTATCTGATGGTGATGGAATATTATTGTGCTGAAAAGAATAACGAACTGGAGGAATTCTATGTGAACTGGAAAGACCTCTAGGAATTGATGTAGAATGAAAGGAGCAGAAGCAAGAGAAGAGTGTACACAGAGACTGATATATTATGGCACAATTAAATGGAATAGACTTTTCTACTAGCAGCAATGCAATGACCCAGGACAATCCAGAGGAACTTATGAAAAAGAATGTTATCCATATCCAGAGAAAGATCTTTGGTAGCAGAAATGCAAAAGAAAAAGAAATGAATTATCCCATGGTTCAGTGGGGATATGATTGGAGTTTTGATGTCAAAATAGGACTTTATTGCAAGCATGAATAACATGGAAATATATTTTGAACAATAATACATGTATAACCCAGAGGGATAGCTTGTAAGCTCTGGGAGAGGGGAGGTAAGAGGGTGGAAAAAATGTTGAATCATGTAACCATGAAAATATTCTAAATAAAATTTTAAAAGTTCCAAGTGAAACATGACAAAAAATATAAAATGTAATAATTTTAATGAATTAAATAAACATGCAGAAAATATGTATCTAAGCTGTGGATAAAAGAGTTTTCATGACCAAAAAAGGAATAGAAATCACCCAGAAATTCTTTAAAAAATTCATTTCAACCCAGTGAAGTTGCTCATTGGCTATAGGAGAGGGGTGGGAGTAGGGAAGGGAAAGAACACGATTCGGCCATGGAAAACATATTATAAGTTAATGAAATAAATAAACATAAAAAAATTAATTTCAAAGATTAAAAAAATTGTAAACAGATTAGATTAAGTAGTAACAATTAACTTATACAGAATATTTTTCTATCAAGTTTCTCTGATAAAGGTCTTATTTCTAAGATATATTAGGAATTTATTCAAATGTATAGGTGAATATATAACATTTTATGATAATGATACATGAATTTTTACATTTTACAATATTTTTATTTGTTATAAATATTTACAAGTCAGTCCCTAATTTACAGTCAAAGTATACCAAGATTTAATTTTCAAGAAAAGAAAGGCAGATTACCTATAAGCATTTTAAAAATTACTCAAAATCACTGCTGTTAGGACAAAGGAAAATTAAAGCATATTTGAAACTTCACTCACCAATCAGATTGATTAAGATGACCAAAATGGAAAATGATAGATGTTGGTCAGGTTGGAGGAAAATAAACAGCTTCCTAAACACTATACATTTTCACAAATATCATGCTAATAAAACTATACCCCCTCCCACACACCACCATACTCAATGTAAAAGGAAAAAATACTACATATATTTATGTATGTATACAAAAATACAGAGATACACAGATTCAGCTCTTCTACTAGTGGAAGAAAAAAAAATCTTAGGCTAAAATGATGGCCAATCAATTGAGGATTGTTTTAGTAGGGGAAATAGAAGAGTTTAAAAGACATGTAAAGACATGTGAACTGATGCAGAATAAAGTATGTAAAACCAGAAGAAAGACATAACTTCAATATTATTTTTTTCCAAAGACCTTTTTAAAATGACAAATAATGAAATGAGTGGAGCCAAAGGAAGTTATAAACAATGACAACATTATGAAAAGAAAGACTTTGAAAGGTATAAGAACTATGATCAATTCAATGATCACTCATCATTCCCATAGATGGATGCTGAACTATCCAGCAGAGAAATGATGGGACAATGAAAGATACACACACACACACACACACACACACACACACACACACACACACAAAACATGGACTTAATCTAAATTTTATTTCATTTATTTGTATAAAACCTTTAAAAATAGTCAAGATTATTCCTTTTAATCAATCCATCTCTTTTTGCTTGGTCATGAAATTCCCATCTTTCCAAAGATCTATAAGGTATTTTTCCCTACATTTTTTAAATTTGTTTATATGTCATTATATGGTGTTAGAAATAGGAGAGAGAAATAATTTTATGTTAATGAAAACAAAATAGAGATAAGGGTTACTATAGATATAGAATCACTTATGATGAGGTCATTGTTTTGCCATATTTAATTATTTATTCTACATAATCACAAAAGATATTTCATTGAGTGAGTATATCTTATGCTTTTTTCATATAGAAACAAAATATTTTTTTCTTTCTTTCTTTAAAGAGAGACAAGTTATGTTCAAATATTCAGGAAAAGAACCAAAATAATTTCATAATAACTTAGAAAGAAGAGTTTACTAAATTTGATTAATAGTGTAAAAGTCTAAAGAGAAGTCAAGAAGGATGAGAATTTAGAAAAGAATAACAAATCTGACAATTAAAATATTATGAGTAAAAAAAAGAGAAATTTCAGTTGAATAATGAAATTAGAAGCTGAAATGCAGTTTTTTGTTTCTTTTTAAGATAGTGAGAGAATACTTGTAGGCCTCAATTGTACATAAATTTTTCAAAGTATTTAATATGAAAGGGAGGAGAAATGGAGAATGATAGCTAGTAGAAAAATCTAGTGAGTTTATTTTTGGTTGTTTTGCTTTTTGTTCTTTTGTTGATTTATTTATTGGGACTGAGAGACATGGGTGTGTTACCTCAGAAACACAGATTTGTGATGTTTAGCAAGTTACTTAATCTTTCCCACCTTTTTTTTTTCTTCTAGAAAATGGAGATAACAAAACCTTCCCCAAGGGTCATTGTGATAATTAAATGAGATGATAATTGTAAACTGCTTTGCAAATCTCTTGTTATGAGCAGTTATTTTGCCCAAACTATGATGAAAGGTAATTGAACTGTGAATGGAAAAGAAGGGACAAATGTGATTTATATTGCCTGCAATAATTGACAGGATATAGCAATGGGCTTAAAATGCTTTTGGAGAGAGAGGTAGGTATTAAAGGTACCTCTTCAGGTATAATTATGATTTACTTAAACATTAGTAGTGACATAAAAGAAATAGATGAATGGGAAGTCTTGTTTAAGGTTAAAGATGCCGAGTCCACTTTGAACTACATTAAACATATAGTGTATTGGAAAGACAGCCAAAATGTCTATCAGACACTTTAAATACTTACTTGGGCTATATTAAACAAACAGTATCTCAAAGACAGTCAATTTGTAGATATCCATCAGACACTTCAAAAAACTAGAACTCTGGTGTGGAATGGGGAAGGAATGAAGAGAGGATGATACCAATTTGAGCATTTTTTATATCCAAGTCAAAACTAAAACCATCAAAGTGAATTGCATTGGAATTGAAAAGATGAAAGAGAGAAAGAAACAACTACTGTCATGTTTCCCCATCCTGAAAACATAACAGATTATAAACAAAATCTACTTCAACTCTCAAACCAGCTGATATAGTGAAATACATTCAAAAAGGACTAGCTGCTAAAAGGGAAATGTATAAAAGGAGTAGCATGGATAGGATATGCCTCTTTTTCCTCCAGAGTTTAATTTACTTATTTCTAATTGCTATTTCACTACTAGATGCCTAGGCATATATTTCATTTTATTTCTGTTACACAGACTAAGAATATGAAATCAAGGTATACATTAATTGAATTCCAAGACAACAAATTTGTTGAGTTGACCTATGAGGCTAAAAATTTTACTGATATATTCAGTTATGTCCCTATTAATGCAAATAATGAATTCCCTGAAGTAGTCAAGTAACTCAATTATTATTCATTCATTAATCAAATTCACACTATTCAAAGTGATAATTATGTAAAATGTTGTAGTTGGATTCAACCTAATGGTAATATTCAGTACAAATTTGAATAATACTATCGCTTCAGTGTGACACATGATTTTTTGCTAATCAGAACTACCTAGCTATATGAGGAAACACATATTAGAAAGGACTTCCAAAAATGAGAAAAACAAAATCAAGTATTTCAGCTTATTGAGATTTATGCTATTTTAAACATGTGCATAAATAAATATTACCTAATTCAAATAAATCAAGACCCCCTACTCTATTTCCTCTTGGTCATCACAAGCAAGCAAATCGAAAATCCGTGAGGTAAGTATAAATAAGTAAGCTATAAATCAAAGTGAAACAGTACTTGCATAAATATGCAAATTGTTGCAGAAATTTCAACCCCACAGTATTCTACTAATCCAATTACCAGAAAGCTGATTGCCAATCTGACTCAAGTATGTCAGGATGGCAGCTTCATTAAAGCTAATGGCTCCCTCAGGCAAGAAATGAGTTGGGTTACCAACTGTTAAATTTTGGTAGTCCAATCAAAAATGTGGTAGCATCAGCCTAACCATGTCAACAGTCATTAAAACACAGAGTCTGACAACAAGAATCTATCCCTTTAGCTAAGATTCTGAGGGAAAATGTCAAACAAGCAGTAGCTGAAAGTGCATCTTACTCTGTTGGATGATCTTTAGCTTGGTAAGATTTTTGGCAAATCAAGTGAACAGGTGTTCTATAAAAAGTGTTATATTTAGGCCTTTAAAAGGAAACCAAGGAAGTCACCATTGGATGGGAAGAACACAATTCATTCCTTTCTTTCTGCCTTTTTAACTATGTGCTCCTTTTTTAAAAATTTTAAACCCTTAACTTCTGTGTATTGACTTATAGGTAGAAGAGTGGTAAGGGTAGGCAATGGGGGGTCAAGTGACTTGCCCAGGGTCACACAGCTGGGAAGTGTCTGAGGCCAGATTTGAACCTAGGACCTCCCGTCTCTAGGCCTGACTCTCAATCCACTGAGCTACCCAGCTGCCCCCATAACTATGTACTCTTGATTAGGCAAGTCATTGGCCACTACGTTAAAAGGACAAATCAGGTAAATTAATCATTTTATAAAGATGTAAGTTATTCTTTCTATGAAGGCATCACTTATTTGAAAATGTATTGGTGAGTTTTATATATATATTTGCATTTATTATTTTTTACTTTTTTCTATGGTTACATGATTCTTATTGTCTCCTTCCCCTCTTCCCTCTCTTTCCCAGAGTTGATGAGCAATTTCACTGGGTTATACATATATTATCACTCAAAACCTATTTTCATATTATTCATTTTTGTAATGGAATAGCCTTTTAAAACCAAAACCCCCAATCATATACTCATATAAACAAGTGATAAATCATATATTTTCTTCTGGATTTCTACTCTCATATTTCTTTCTCTAGATGTAGAGTGTTCATTCTCATAAGTCATTCAGAGTTATCCTGGATCATTGCATTGTAGTAGAGTCAATTACATCTGATTGACCCACAATGTGTCAGTTACTGTGCACAATGTTCTCCAGGTTCTGCTTATTTCACTCCACACCAGTCCATGGAGGTCTTTCCAGTTCTTATAGAAATCAAGCAGTCCATCATTCCTTATAGCACAATAATATTCCTTCACTACCATATACCACAATTTATTCCTCTATTCCCCAGTTGAGGGACATCCCGTCATTTTTTAATTTTTTCTGCCTCCACAAAGAGTGCAGCTATGAATATTTTTGTACACATCTTTTCCCTATTATCTCTTTGGGGCACAAACCCAAAAGTGGTATGGTTGGATCAAAGGGCAAGCAGTCTTTTAAAGCCCTTTGGGCATAGTTCCAAATTGCCTTCCAGGATGGTTGGATCAATTCACAACTCAACCAGCAGTGCATTAATATCCCCTCCAACATTTATGATTTTTCTTTACTGTCATATTGGCCCCTCTTCTAGGTTTAAGGTGGTATCTCAGAGTTTTTTAATTTGCATTTCTCTAATCAGGAGGGATTTAGAACATTTCTTCATATGACTGTTGACAGTTTTGATTTCTTCACCTGAAAACTGCCTATTGATATCCCTTAGCCATTTGTCAATTGGGGAATGATTTGATTTTTTATAAATTTGACTTAATTCTTTGCATATTTGAGGAATTAGACCTTTGTCAGATAACTTTTTTATAAATTTTCCCCCAGTTTGTTGCTTCCCTTCTAATTTTAGTTACATTGGTTTTGTTCATACCAAACCTTTTAAATTTAATATGATCAAAATTATACATTTTATATCTTGTAATATTCTCTGTTTCTTAACTGTTCTTAAATTCATTCATTCCCCATAGATGCAATAGGTATGCTATTTCATGTTCACCTAATTTATTTATAATATCATTCTTTATGTTTAAATCATATATCCATTTTGACCTTATCTTGGTATAGGGTGTGAGATATTGATATACACCTAATTCTTGCCAAACTGTTTTCTATTTTTCCCAGGAGATTTTGTCAAACACTGAGTTCTTATCTCAATACCTGAGATATTTGGGTTTATCAAGCACATGATTACTGACATTATTTGCTCCTGGTTTACTCCATTGATCTACCTTTCTGTCTCTTAGCCAGTATCAGATTGTTTTGATGATTACTGCTTTATGATACAGTATAAGATCTGCTAGTCCTAGGCCACCATCCTTCACTTTCTTTTTTCAATAAGTTCCCTTAATATTCTTGATCTTTTGTTTTTCCAGATGAATTTTGTAATATTTTTTAATTCTCTAAAATAGGTTCTTGATAGTTTGAGAGATATGGCACTGAATAAGTAAACTAATTTGGATAGGGTTGTCATTTTTATTATATTACCTCATCCTACCCATGGACAATTGTGTATTATCTACAATGATTTTAAATTTGAGTTTCTCTTTCTAACTCTTACTGAGGATTTTTGTTGGAAATATATAGAAATGCTGATGATTTATTCAAAAAAACATGGGACAAAAATCAAATTCAAAAGTACAAGATGGAGTGGCATAAAATAAAAGCTCAAGATTTTAGTGTACTACAGACTTTTTTTGAATCAAAAGTTGGTACATTACCCAACAAAGCTAATGTGAAGATGAAGAATATTTTTAAACTATTCTTATTAATTAAATTATTAAAATTATTAAATTATTAAATTTATTTAAAAAATTAATTAATTAGATTAATTAATTAAAATATATTTACAGCTTCTGGTAATAATAACAGGGGATGGTAATTGGATATAATAATAATGTGATGATAGCCATGTCTTGTTCTACCAGGAAGAGACTACATTTAGATAACCATGTTGTTCAGGCTTTAGAAAAGAGGAATGATAGAGCTTTCAAAAGAGCAACCAGGGGGGCAGCTGGGTAGCTCAGTGGATTGAGAGCCAGGCCTAGAGACAGGAGGTCCTAGGTTCAAATCCGGCCACAAACACTTCCCAGCTGTGTGACCCTGGGCAAGTCACTTGACCCCCATTGCCTACCCTTACCAATCTTCCACCTATAAGTCAATACACAGAAGTTAAGGGTTTAAAATTAAAAAAAAAAAGAGCAACCAGGATTATGTGATAGCATTTGAGATATTTAACCTGGGAAATGAGACAGAGAAGGAACATCATAGAGTTCTTTAAACATTTGAAAGATTGTTCTGTGGAAAAGAGTTTTGATTTTTTTTCTTTGGCTCCAGAGGGAAGAGCTAGGACCATGTTAGTTGACCAATGACACACATGCTGGAGGGGGCTGCTTCCTTCCCATTCCCCATGTCCTCCATGAGAACATTTCTCACATCACTTGCCCCTCTGTCCAGCAGCCCAGTGAGAATGCTTCCTCCCTCCTCTCTCTGGGGTAAGGTGTGTGTGTGTGTGTGTGTCTGTGTGTGTGTCTCACATATGGCATGAGTGTTGCAGTTTGGGTAGTCAGTCTCTAAAATTTTTGCCATCACTGATCTAGGAGAACTGGGTAGACGATACAAAGAACAAATTTAGGATAAATATCAGAGAGAAATTCTAGACTATTAGAGCTATTCAAAAGTAGAACAAGATGCCTTAGAAAAATGATAGATCTTTCTAACGGGAGATCTTCAGGCAGAGACCATTTACCTGATATGTTGTAGTTGGGATTCTTTTTCATTTAAGAGTCATATTAGATGATCATGAGGGATTTCTTTTAAAAGTCTATGATTCTACTATTGTGCTAAAAGGAATAACGAATTGGAGGAATTCCATGTGAACTGGAAAGACCTCCAGGAATTGATGCAGAGTGAAAGGAGCAGAGCCAGAAGAACATTGTACACAGAGACTGATACACTGTGGTACAATTGAAAGTAATGGACTTCTCTACTAGCAGCAATGTGATGATCCAGGTTGATTCTGAGAGGCTTATGAGAAAGATGCTATCCACATTCAGAGAAAGAACTTTGGGGGCAGAAACACAGAAGAAAAAACAACTGCTTGATCACATGGGTCAATGATTGGGGATGTAGACTCTAAATGATCACCCCAGTCTTGATCAATGACACATGTAAGACCCAGTGGAATTGTGTGTTGCCTAGGGGACGGGGTCGGGGGGGGTGTATGGGGAGGGAAATAATATGAATCATATAACCATGAAAAATTTTTCTTAATTAATCAATTAAATAAAATTTTTAAAAAATTCTATGATTCTGTGAGGAACTATCATTTCTCTCAATAAGATCATACAGTTAAATTAAGCATCTAAAAAATGAAATATCAGAACCACAAGCTAGCTCAAGGTAGGAAGAAAAACAATATTGTTAAACTATTCAGGATGTCATGTGTATTTCTTTGGGACACATTTTCCATTTTATAATTAGCAGGTGTCAAATAAAAAATTAAGGCAAAGAAAAAAGATAATTGCATAATATGGTGAGTAACGAATCCGGTGGCTCTACTAACTCAGAGATGGGAAAATTGCTATGCTGCTGACAAGTGTGTACTGAGAAAAAGCAGTTTAACTAAATTTTACATCAAGGCTCAAGAGTCAACAAATACATTTTCATGTCTGGGTTTGATTGAGAGATGAGACTGTGGAAAATCAATAACCTGTTTGAAAGAGTAAAAGATATGATATTCAAGGGATGCTTAGTATCGAAATGAGACCAAAGAAGTGCATATATCAAAGGAGAAAAAGTTGGCCTATCATTTCTTTAGTGCATTACTTTTCAAAAACATTGTGTGGAATTGTTAGAAACAGGGAATCGGTGACTGAAGCTGAAGTTCATAGCTTTCTAATTTGAGAGTGCTATTTCAAGTTGGATAGTGAGTGGAATGTCTAGCAGGACTCTGGGTGACTATGTTTCACTGGTTCTATTCTAAGAATTTCTCAAGGAGCAGGAACAGAGGCTGATTTATACCAGTTAATTTGTATGTAAATCTTGGTAAAATGGCACATTGCCTTAAAGAATATTTTGTGTTTCTTGAAGCAAAGGTGATTGGTAAAAATAAATAAATAAACATGTCATAACTAGGGACCATGGACTAAATAGCCTAAATGTTCATAGACTTCTGTCCAGAAATAAACGAATGGATCAGGGGATTATTTTTTTTCATTTTTCCACTTCTCAGTAAGAAGTAATTTTTTCAATTGCATATTAAAATAAAGGCTAGTGACTCAAACACCTGTTCCTGAATTCTTAAGGTAGCTAATTTCTGACAAATGATATTGCTAGGAGCTGATACATGGAAACACAGATGAAAGGTAACTTTTTTTCTCTGATGACTAATACTTAATTCCATGCAGGTAAAGCTGACAATAAATGCATACTTTACTACTAATTAAGGAACCTGCCAACTGATACTATATTCTAAGTTAATTATGTCTTTAATATAGCTTATAACTTTATTATATCTATCTTCTCATTTGTACATGTCACTGTCAACATGGCATATAAGTATGGTAAATAATTTAAATCATTTAGAAGAAATATTTTATTCAAAGCAACTTATTCTCTTTCTTTAATTGGTTCCAGAACAGTGATTTAATTGAATTTGATAAATATTTATCAGGTGTTTACTGTGTTTAAAGTACACTGTGGTGTATGAGTTTAAATAAATTCATCATCATGGATAGAGAAATAGGTCAAGCATCAAAAAACCTGGCTTTTAGACTATGTTTTCCCTATGTATCAGACATATGGCAACGAGCAAGCCACTCTGCTCCTCTGAGTCTCATTTTTTATCATTTGTAACATAATGGAGCTAAAGAATTAATGTTGTAAATGGTATATTTTGAGTTCTAGGTCTTAAGTTCTAGGTCCTACTGTCAAGCAGCTTATAATCCAATGAATAAAGATAAAGCATATGTGCAAGATTTTTTTATATAAATTGCCTTTTATACAATTATGCAGAGGTGTGTTGTAAGGTCTGTATATCACAGAGAGGACCTTCGTTTCTAAGCATTTCCACCACATTCCTGTATTTCTCTATAAGCTTTACTTTATAGGTATAGGGTAGAAGGCTCAGGGAATGAAGTTATTAACAGACTAGTGAAGGAGGAGGAGGAGGATAAGAACTATTGTTACTACCACTACCACCACCACTACCACCACCACTACCACTACTATACTACTATTACTTTATATTCATATTCATTATTATATTTATATATGGTTTTAAAGTTTGCAAAATGCCTTATTTAGATGATCTCATTTCATCCTATGATGCTCCAGCATTTATACTTCTGAGAGAACTGTTTGATCTGCTATTACATTTTTTTTTCAAAATTAAACAGAGGCAAGTTGAAGGATAGGAATAGTGCACTATGGATGGATGGGTGGAATAGAGAGAATAAATATGCATTAAGTGCGTATTATGTTCCAGGCATCATGTGAAGTAATTTACAAATATCTTATTTGGTAGGCACAACCTTTGGAAGTAGGTGCCATTATTATCTCTACTATACTTTTGAGGAAATTGAGGCAGAGAGATTGTCACATCCAGGGATATGCAGCTAGTATAATCTCTGACCTCAGATACCAGCTATTTTTGAACTCAGTTTTTCCTGATTCCAGGCCAAGTATTTTATTCACTAAGCCATCTAGCAACTTTTCTATGTTTCAAAGGAGCTAGGTTTCAGTAATAGGCATTGCATCTCAACTAGATTTCTTACCTAGGTAGATATTTTTAAAGGTTTCTTGTTAAGAAAATTGTATTTCATTTTAGGTCTAACAGTTCAAGGGCAAACACAGAAATTGTTGATCACTTTTTTTTAACACTTTATTTACCTGCTTTGTGTGCTAGTTGAAAAAAAGTCTCATTTATGTAGAATCCTAAACATCAAGATTGCAAGTACATCAAGGGTTTTTGTTTCTCTTCACATTATGATAAACCTGTCCTATGCATTTGTCTTGATAACAGAAAAATTCTTTACTGGGAAAGTGAGGAAAACACCCAGGTCCTGGTCTGGGCACAGTAGATGTATCACACAAGTAACAAAACCATGACTTATTCAATATAAATATTTAGTAGGGAGAGAGAAATACATTTTGAAGAAATTCACGAGAAACCAATACCGATTATAATTATTCATTTAATATTTTCTCTGGCAATAATAGGAATGTGATGGTCAACAGAAAAACTGGTCAAAAAGGGATTGGGAAATAATTCTTATTTATTTAAAAGAGTCAGAGTTTGGGAACAATATTTTACATAGGATTACTCCCATAAAGAAATATATGTTTTCACTTATTCATGGTAAATAATTCACTTTAAGGTGTAAGTTGGTTAACTAAGTTAACTAATATAACTCTTCCAGGTCACTCTTTCCTGTAATATATGAGGGTAGTTTCATAAATTCTACCTCATAAATGACTTCAGAGAATTACAACAAATCCTTTAATTTTTCCCAGGTCGCTTTATGTCTAAAAGACCATGACTGAAAAGCTCAAAGCACAAGGAAAGGACAATCTAAGCAGATTATGACAAAAGAATGATAGTATAAACCAGTATGTCAAACAGTTAAACTATCTTATACACAGCAAAAGTAGATGAAGTTCATTATGCAGATGTTTCTCAGACTTGTTCCATCTAGTGAGAAAATACTTATGCTACCATGTGCTATTATATGGTCTGATTTCATGGTATAAATAATATGAACAATTATCAAAAGATCTATGGGAATCCAAAGATCTTGGAAGGAACCTTAGTAATCATCTAATCTAGTGATTCCCAAAGTGGGCGCTACCGCCCCCTGGTGGGATGGCCACAGGTGCATTTATCTTTCCTATTAATTGCTATTAAAATTTAAAAAAATAATTTCCAGGGGGCTAAGTAATATTTTTTCTGGAAAGGAGGTGGTAGGCCAAAAAAGTTTTGGAACCACTGAATTCTAATCCATACATTATAGATGAAAAAAACTGAGACCAAGAGCTATTATGTGATTGCAAAAATCACACAGATTTGTACTCAATGTTTTTGACCAAAATCTAGTGTTCTTTTAATAAACAAATAAACATCTACAACAAAAGTCACGAAACTATTAACTTTATAAATTCCTTAAATGTTTTCATCATAATTATGTTGGATTAAAGTTAGGTAAGTATACTACCTGTTGGGAAGATTCAGAAGCCATATTATAGGCAAGCAGATGGACAAGAAGTAGTAGTAGCAATACTTGAACTTCAGAAGGATTCCCTCAAAATGAATGATACTGAGGAATGATGAAACTGAAACAAAGAAATTAAATGTCCCCAGCCTCTACCCCTCTCATCACACAGAATCACCAGTGTTTCACAGGTACGAAGACCTCTTCTGACATGTATCTTATCAACTATTAAAACTTATTCTGATCTTGAAAGAAAACACTACTCCTAACCCTAACCAGACCCCATAAAGTTGTCGGTTCTTTATTTCACAATGTAAGTCCTTTGTTTTCTCTACATAAATTTAGTAATTACACTGAAGTGGGCATTTTCATCGTATACCTAATCTATTACAGGAGCTTTCTATGGATTTCCCCACTTAAAGTCTCTGTCACTCCGGTTATCAAAATGATCGTTTAATAACAAAGAGTATATCTGACCATAGCTTTCCCCTTCTCCCTGTCTTCTGCCCCTCAGACACATACATATAATGAATGCCAATGATTCCCTTTAATTTTAGGATAAAAAAAAATCCTATTTTCTATTTAGAGATCTCCTCAAGTTCACCTGAATCTCATCTGAATTACAATTAGATAATATACCTTTTATGTGCCCTATATTGAAAAATAAACTGTACTAATTGTTCCTCATTTATCTCATCTACATCACCATCTCCCATATATACTTCTGTTCCTCAGGCATGAATTACATTCTTTTTCATGTAATTTCTATCAAGGTTTAACTAAAATCCTTAACAAGTGGTGTTTTGCATTACAAATTATGTATTATATATAATATTAATGAGCGCTTAGTTAATCTTTCAATATTTCATTCAAGGATTAAAATTACTTTGAATATGAGGAATGTGAAAGTTCCAAAAATGGTATTTCACCTATAGCTTATGTTATTAGAACCTTAAGAGACATATAAAATATTGGGAAATTAGTCTTTGAATTAGTAAGTTGAATATACTGAGAATAAAGCATTAAAGAAAAAGTTTCAATGATCAGCCAAATGACTTAATTATTATGAACAATGCAAGGATCCAGGACAATTCCAGGGGATTCATGACAAAAAAATGAGATCTACCACTATAGAAGAAACTGATCAAGTCTGAATGCAGATTAAAGTATGCCATTCTCTCTTTTATTTCCTCCATGAATTTTTCTCTAGTGTAAGTGATATTTGTCTCCTTTCACAACATGATAAATATGAAAATATGCATTCTATAATAACATTAACAACCTATATCATAGTACCTGCCATATTAGGGAAGAGAGAAGGGTAGGGTAGGAGGAAGAAAGAGAACCTGGATTGAAAAAGGTAAACAACAATTATTGAAAATTGTACTGATATAATCTGCAGGAGATGGGGGAAGCATTAAAAAAGGAGAAAAGTTTTTAAAAATTGAAAATAAAATGGGGTAAACAAGATGAGAAAACATGCTTTTTTGAGGAAACAATTCAATACATATTATAAAATATTATAAAAAATTAAATAGAGAAATCTCTCAAAATGCATTTGAAGATGGACTTTAATAATCGAAGGCTTAAGAGACAAATAAGAATATACCTATGTATATATACCTATGTATATATATATATATATATATA
>NC_058134.1:261699449-261731359 GCF_016433145.1 Gracilinanus agilis | reverse complement strand
CTTCTTGCTGCTCTCGTGTGTTGGAAATGTATAGAAATGCTGATGATTTATGTGCATTTATTTTGTATCCTGCAACTTTGCTAAAGTTGTTGATTATTTCTACAAGCTTCTTAGTTGATTCTCTAGGATTTTTTAAGTACACCATCATATCATTTGCAAAGAGTGATAGCTTATTCTCCTCCTTGCCTATTTTGATACCTTCAATTTCTTTTTCTTCTCTAATTGCAACTGCTAGTGTTTCTAGTACAATGTTGAATAATAGAGGTGATAATGGGCATCCTTGTTTTACTCCTGATCTTATTGGGAAGGCTTCTAATTTATCCCCATTGCATATGATGTTTGTTGATGGTTTTAGGTATATACTGTTTATTATTTTTAGGAAAGGTCCTTCTATTCCTATACTTTTCAGTGTTTTCAATAGGAATGAATGAGGTATTTTGTCAAAGGTTTTTTCAGTATCTATTGAGATAATCATGTAATTTTTGTTTGTTAGACTGTTGATATGGTCAATTATGTGGATGGTTTTCCTAATGTTGGACCAACCTTGCATTCCTGGTATAAATCCCACCTGATCATGGTGGATGATCTTCTTAATTACTTGCTGGAGTGTCTTTGCTAGGATTCTATTTAAGATTTTTGCATCTATGTTCATTAGGGAGATTGGTCTATAGTTTTCTTTCTCTGTTTTTGATCTCCCTGGCTTTGGAATCAGTACCATATTTGTGTCATAAAAGGAATTTGGTATTTTTCCTTCTTTGCTTATCATATCAAATAATTTGTATAGTATTGGAATTAGTTGCTCTTTGAATGTCTGATAGAATTTACTTGTGAATCCATCAGGCCCTGGTGATTTTTTCTTAGGGAGTTCTTTGATGGCTTGTTCAATTTCTTTTTCTGATATAGGATTATTTAGATATTCTATTTCTTCTGATGTTAATCTAGGCAGTTTATATTTTTGTAAATATTCATCCATATCTCCTAAATTGTTATATTTATTGCCATATAATTGGGCAAAATAGTTTTTAATGATTGCCTTAATTTCCCCTTCATTAGAGGTGAGGTCTCCCTTTTCATTTTTGATACTATCAATTTGGTTTTCTTCTTTCCTTTTTTTATTAGATTGACCAGTACTTTGTCTATTTTATCTGTTTTTTCAAAGTACCAGCTTCTAGTCTTATTTATTAATTCAATAGTTCTTTTACTTTCGATTTTATTAATTTCTCCCTTGATTTTTAGTATTTCTAATTTAGTTTCCATCTGGGGATTTTTAATTTGCTCGCTTTCTAATTTTTTGAGTTGCATGCCCAAATCGTTGATCTCTGCCCTCCTTAATTTGTTAATATATGCACTCAAAGATATAAATTTCCCCCTGAGTACTGCCTTGGCTGCATCCCACAGAGTTTGGTAGGATGTCTCATCATTGTCATTTTCTTCAATGAAATTGTTGATTGTTTCTATGATTCCTTCTTTGACAAATTGGTTTTGAAGAATCATATTATTTAATTTCCAATTAGTTTTTGATTTTCCTGTCCAGGGGCCCTTACTAATTATTATTTTTATTGCATTATGATCTGAGAAGGTTACATTTATTATTTCTGCTCTTTTGCATTTGTTTGCAATGATTCTATGCCCTATAACATGGTCAATCTTTGTGAATGTGCCTTGTGCAGCTGAGAAGAAGGTGTATTCGTTTTTGTCCCTATTTATTTTTCTCCACAAATCAATTAAATCTAATTTTTTTAGGACTTCATTTACCTGTCTTACCTCTTTCTCATTTATTTTTCGGTTTGATTTATCTAGATCTGACAGAGGAATATTTAGATCTCCCACTAGTATGGTTTTACTATCTATTTCCTTCTTGAGCTCTGCCAGTTTCTCCTTTATGAATTTGGGTGCTATGCCACTTGGTGCATACATATTGAGCAGTGTTATTTCCTCATTTTTTATACTGCCTTTAATCAGGATGTAATGACCTTCCCTGTCTTTTTTAATCATATCTGTTTTTAGTTTGGCTTTGTCAGAAATCATAATAGCCACTCCTGCCTTCTTTTTCTCATTTGATGCCCAAAAGATTTTGCTCAAACCCTGAACCTTAAACTTGTGTATGTCCACCCACCTCATATGTGTTTCTTGTATACAACATATGGTGGGATTTTGGTTTCTAATCCACTCTGCTATTTGCTTCTGTTTTATGAGCAAGTTCATCCCATTCACATTCAGAGTTATAATCATCAGTTGTGCATTTGCTGACATTTTCAAATCCTCCCCCATTCTTACCCCCTTTTTCCTTATACTTTTTTTCCTTTTAAACCAGTGGTTTGCTATTGAGCCGCTATCCCTTATGCCCTCCCTTGATTAACTTCCCTTTCTACCCCCTCCCTTATATTTCCCCCCTCTTTTTTTTAAAGGCCTTATGAATTCCCTCCCCCTTCACCCCTCCCTTTTTTTGACCTCCCCACTCCCCTGCTCCCCTTGGTTTATCCCTTCTAACTTTCTCAGAAGGGTTAGATAAGAGTTTTATTTCCCAATGGATAGTATAGCTACTCTTCCCTCTCTCGGTTGATTACACTGAGAGTAAGGTTTGATTATTACCTCTTTATGCTCTCTTCCTCTCCTTCTTATAATAGTATTTGTCCCCTCTCCCTCCCATGTCCTCTTTGTGTGTAATAGAATATCCCATTTTCTTATTCACTCAAGTTTCTCTTGGTGTCCCCTGCTATTCATCCTCTCTTTCCCATCTCCCATGCCATCTTAGATTATTTAGTGTTCCACCCTCACCCTGTGAATTATTCTTCTTATTACTATAATAGTGAATACTGTAATAGTGAATAGAGTTCACTACAGAGAATTATATATAACATTTCTCTACATCGAAATACAGATAATTAGATCTCACTGAGGCCCTTAAAAAGGCAAATTTAAAAATTATAAGTTTTCTTTCTTTCCCCTCTGTATCTTATTTACCTTTTCATGTTTCTCTCAATTTTTGTGGTTGGATATCAAACTTTCCATTTAGCCCTGCTCTTTTCTGTGCAAATACCTGGAATTCTTCAATTTTGTTGAATGCCCATACATTCCCCTGGAAATATATAGTCAATTTTGATGGGTAGTTGATCCGTGGTTGCAGGCCCAGCTCTCTTGCCTTTCTGAATATCGTATTCCAAGCCTTGTGATCTTTTAGCGTGGAGGCTGCCAGATCCTGTGTGATTCTGATTGGTGCTCCTTGATATTTGAATTGTTTCTTTCTGGCTTCTTGTAAGATTTTTTCTTTTGCTTGAAAGCTTTTGAATTTGGCAATAATATTTCTGGGTGTTTTCTTTTCTGGATCGAATGTCACAGGTGTTCTATGAACCCTTTCAATGTCTATATTGCCCTCTTGTTGTAGGACTTCAGGGCAATTTTGCTGGATTATTTCTGTTAGTATGGAATCCAGGTTTCTATTAATTTCTGGTTTTTCTGGAAGACCAATTATTCTCAAATTGTCTCTTCTAGACCGGTTTTCTTGGTCTGTCAGTCTCTCATTGAGATATTTCATGTTTCCTTCTATTTTTTCAGTCTTTTGACTTTGTTTTATTTGTTCTTGTTGTCTTGAGAGATCATTAGCTTCTAATTGCTCAATTCTAGCCTTTAGGGATTGGTTTTTGGCTATAATCTTTCAGTTTTCAGCTATGATCTTTTGATTTTCGGCTGTAATCTTCTGGTTTTCGGCTATAATCTTCTGGTTTTCGGCCATAATCTTCTGGTATTCCTTTTCAATCTGGACATTTCTGGTGTTCAATTTGCTTATCAGTTCATTTGGTTTCTGAGCCTCACTTTCCATTTGCAAGATTCTACCTTTTAAACAGTTATTTTCTTGCCAGATCTCTTCCATCTTCCTCAAAATCTAAGTTTTGAACTGTTCCATAGCTTGTGAGGAGTTTTCCTTATTTGAGGAGGGTCCGGATGCTTGTTTGTTCTCCTCCTCTGTTTGCTCGGTTGTCTGGATTTTCTCTGTGTAAAAGTTGTCGAGTGTTAAAGACTTCTTTTTCTTGTAGTTATTCTTTCTCTTCTGAGCTTTCTGAGACTGGGTAGCCATCATTAGCACAGCAGCTTCTCAGGTTTATCCTCGCGCTCAGGGTTTGTCCGCGGTCTATTGGCTCCTGAGGTCTGAGTTCTGGTTTTTTCCAAGGTCAAGCCCCCTGGTGGACCCCCTTGCTTGATCCTCTTCAGGAGGTTCCTTTACAAGTCTCAGGGCGCTGCTTCCACAGTCGTACACCCATCCACGCTGGTTCCCCACTCAGGGTTTCAGAGCTTTAGCTCCTGGCTGTGTCTGCGTCCACCCACGCCTCTGCNACTCAGGGTTTCAGAGCTTTAGCTCCTGGCTGTGTCTGCGTCCACCCACGCCTCTGCCGGTGCCTGTGCTCTGAGCCGGTGTTCTGCGTCCTGTGTCCACTCTGCTTCTGCGCTCAGATTTCGCATGTGTTTTTTGGCTTATTGGGGTCCTAAATCTTGCTGCTTTCAGGAACAGTTCCCGGAGCTGCCAATGACTCGATGGGTGCCCCAAACTTGCTCTATTTCTTTTTAGCTGGCTTCGGAGCTATAGGTGTTGTGTGTGGAGGGGGTGGGGGTGGTGTGGTTGCTCAGCCCGCGATTTAGTGAGAGCTGTTTCACCCCTTTATAGCATGGAAATGCCTCGATTCCACGTACCTTCCACGCTGTGCCCTGTTGTGGGGTTCCTCCATTCCGCTGGACTTGTTTTTATGTCCCCTTGAGGAGTTTTGTGTGTTTCAGTCAGGAGAGGTTAAGAGCTGCTTCTTACTCTGCTGCCATTTTAACCTGGAACCCAGCTCTCTTAATTGATTTTTGAAGTCCTTTTTGAGCTCTTTCAGAACCTGAAACCAGTTCATATTTTTCTTTGAAATTTAGCTTTCTTTCACTGTTACCTTCTGTGTATGTGCCTTGCTCTTGACTTCATAAAAATTTTCTCTGGTTAGATATTTTTTGGATATTTGCTCATTTTCCCAGTTTTTATCTTGACTTTCATTTTTATCTTAAAGGAAGTTACTCTCTTAAACTTCAGTGTTGGAAGCTATCCAACAGCTCCAGGAATCTGATAAGGGTTGGCTTAGGTGAGAAATAAGGAAGAGGGAGACCAGGTATCTGTCAGCTCATGGCTGCTGCTCCTTGCCATTGAGTTTAATATATACATATTTCAAGACTCATTTTGCACAAAGAACACAAAAAAACTTTGCAGTTGCACAGAAATTACAAATTAGGTCATGTCAAAGTACAAACAAGCCTCAGTGGCTTCAAGGTAAAGATAAGCCCATAATAGAACAAGGTCCGAGGCTAAATTTTAGCTGCCTTATTATCCAGAAGCTAACTCTGGAAATAGTTAAAGATATCCTTATGAATTGAATTTTATACTTTCTAGAGGAGGAAAACACCTGCTTGGATGAAGTCTTGTCTAATTTTGACTAATTTTGATCTTGACTGTCTAGAAGTAGTTTCAGAGGCCAGGCAACTTAATTTTCTGCTTTTCTGTCTTGGAAAGAAACTGTTAACCTCTTAACTTCTGGTTTACTCAGAGGCATTTTATAATACTTGAAGTTGTCCTCAAAACTAATTTAATATGTTTTTAATAAAGAAGAGACATTGAGATGGGGTTTGGCTTTTTATCTCAGATACCCCATCCATCACCTGACCTGATCCTTTCAGGTTGAAGGGAGTCAATGTATGACCCTGTCAACTACATCAACTTTGATGGGATCCTGATAAAAAGATCTAGTATACATCCTATTTCTCTCAATGGCCTTCCGCATTTCAGTTCTTCCTTGATGTTTCCCTTAGCTCTCTTTCAGGGTTTCTGCAAGTTTCAGATCTTTCAAGGTGGCAGGGAGCTCTGAATGTCACCTCTCACTGTAGATTCAATCACCTCCTAAAATTGCTGATGGCTTACAGAGTTCAGAGCACTATGAACTAACCCTTGCTGGGGTTCATAGTGGACCTTCAAGCTTGGATGAGGTCTTTTGGTCTCACTCTGGACTTGATCAGTTTTGGCTTACTGTGGACTGCCTTGCCCTGAGGCTTGTAACTGTTTTGAGCTTTAGTAAGTAGTAAGCTCTTACCACGTTTTGGCTCACACAGGCCAGTGTGCTGAGGACTGCATTGTAGTGCACTTACTCAGTTTAGGAGTGTTATACAAAATATCTCCCGCTGGGGCTTAAGTACTCACCAGAAGTTTGAATTGGGCCTTGGACTCTCACTCTCGGACTTCTTAGATCAGGTGTTTCAGGCAGACTGCCTCCTGCTAGGATTCTGTATCTTATTGCAGGCTTTGACTAGGGCTTGGAGCTTTATAAGGTGTGTGTGGGATTGCATTGTTGCTGGTTTAGGCAGGGGTTCATGGTCTGAATATTGGATTGGTCCCAGGTTCAGAAGCTGGAACAGTAGATCAGTAGATGTGGGGTGGGGGGTGGGGAGCGGGTGTTGCACAGGTACTCCTTGCTATAGCCTCCTACTGGCTGTGCTACCCTCTCACCCCAGTGCCCCAGATGGTCATTGCTTACTTTTGAGTTTTTCTTTTCTTGAATGTTGTCTAACTCTGTCTCCTTATTGTTTCTTTCATTCCAGTTTTCATTTGAGGCATTATTTTCAGGTTGGTTTGAGAGGATTCTCCTCGTGGTTTAAGCTTCCCATGCTTCCATCGTGCTATCTTAGTTCTGCTGGCAACATTACAAATCTTCTGGGCATTTTCAATTAATTGATTAAGTATGCCGATTTTTTTAATCTCTAAAATATTATTTAATATCTAAGATTGTTTTCTGGGAGGAAAATGGTGAGAGATAGTTTTGATAGTTGTGGTATAAGAAACAAAGGTATCAATAAAATTTATATAAAAATAAACTTAAAAATATTATTTTAATAAAATTGAATGTCTCTAATTGTTGGAATCTTTACTGTAGAAAGAAATATTAAAATGATTATATTCCTTCATTTTTCATAAAAAGTAACTGAAGCCCTGAGCAGTAAAGGCAACTATCCATAGTTAAACAGATTTTAAGTCTTTCCTTCTGACATCAAGTAAAATGTTTTCTTTTCTTTTGCTTTTGCACATGATATCTATCTCTGTCTCTTCTATTTTATTTCCCATAGACATTTATGTCCAAATTGAACTTATCCAGAACATTACCAAACTGTTCTATTATTCCTAACTCCCTTATTATTTTAAAGGGCACCAATATGATCCCAGTTACCCAGGCTCAGAGCACAGATGGCAACCTATATTCCTCACCATACTTCACACCCATTATCCAGTCTATTATTATATATTCTCCATTCTATCCTCAAAAAATCTCACTTATGTGAGTTCTAACTTCTTTCTAAATAGCTTTCATGAACTATTTTGAAAACTGACTAGCTAGTCTTCCAGATCCAAGTCTTTCTATAGTACCAGTTAAATGCTTTCAACCCCTTATTCAATAAACTACACTGGCTCTCTATTACCTTCAAATTTAAATATAAAAATTACACTTTTGCTTTTAATACCTTTCAAATTCTGACCTTCCTGCTTTACCATTATATTTTCTGCCCTCCATATACCTCACAGTCAAAAAACATTGACATCTGTGGTTCCTTTAACAAAATAGTCCATCTCCCAACTCAATGAATTTTTATGGACTGTTTCTTCATTCTTAGAATGTTCCTTCTTGATTTTGCCTCCTGGCTTCCATCAAGTCTCAGATATAGCTCTACCTTCTACAAGAGGACTTTCTCTATTTCCCTTAATTTTAGCACATAAACACACATGGATATATAATTTATACAGAACAGTTCACATGTTATCTTGGACATAAGATTATAGTCTACTTGAGGAAAAAGAAATTCTCTCTCTCCCTCTCTCTCTCTCTCTCTCTCTCTCTCTCTCTCTCTCTCTCTCTCTCTCTGTAGCTTGTGATATGCCTATGGAAAATAAAACTGTTATGCCAGCAACAAGTCTTAAGCTCAGGTCTTCCAGACTTTGAATTAAGCATTCTATCCTAAATTACTCTAGCCATTCTTTCTCAATTTTTCTTAAAAAATGAGTAAAAAAAGGAAACACAAAATGGTGTTTTGAAACTAGGTCACTTTTATCTAAAAACAGATGAATGACTAAATTTTAATGTGTATCACTTCACAAATGTTTTCTTATATAAAAAACTATTTGATAACTATTTTTATTTGTCCAGCAAATAGTGCTTTAGTGGCAATCATGAAGACAACAGCTAGACTCAAGAAGCTAACTATTATCTTTACAGAACTGATTTGAAAAACACGTGGACTACTGAATTATATGTTTTCCATTCACATTTTGATACATTATGAGTTCAGGTAATAAAGTTGTCAATAACTGCTATGGCTTAGAAACTCTTCCCTCTTAAAAATCAGGAAGGTTAAAATTCCTGAAATGGGGAATAGTCAGAGAAAACCAGTAGATACATAAAGTATTATTCCATTTGATGTGACATTTTAGGGAAATGGCAATTAACATCAAAAGAGTATGGAACGGGGGCAGCTGGGTAGCTCAGTGGATTGAGAGCCAGGCCTAGAGACGGGAGGTCCTAGGTTCAAATCCGGCCTCAGACACTTCCCAGCTGTGTGACCCTGGGCAAGTCACTTGACCCCCATTGCCTACCCTTACCACTCTTCCACCTATAAGTCAATATACAGAAGTTAAGGGTTTAAAATTAAAAAAAAAAGAGTATGGAAATAGTTCTTTGATAAGTATAACTGGAAATTTTTCTCCAAATCTACATCTCTTACCTGTAAGAATCATGAGGAAGGAGGAGGGTACTGTAGGGCTAATGGAAATATTTACATTTGTATGCATTTGTATATATCTTCATGTAGTACTGTGTCCTAAAGGGTGGGATTGCTTGATCACAAAGGCTTTCAGTAAGGATGTAAATAAAGTTTGCACAATAATCAACTCTTGGAATTAAGTTACAAGGAGAAAAAAAAAATTATTTGTTTCTGCCACTCTTTTCTATGACCTATGTGTAGGGTAGGTCCCTTCACCAGTAAGATTCCTTTTCTATGTGTAGGGTAGGTCCCTTCCCCAGTAAGATTCCTTTTATGAATTGAAATTATGAAAGAGGGAGTATAGTTCATAAATCAACAGAACTTTCCCAACATTTACCTCCAAAAATAATTGAAAAGAATACCTCAAGAGTTCCGGGGGGTGGAACCAAGATGGTGAAGTAATCTTTAGCAGCTCTGTGCCACCATGAGAATGCTCTGTAACCAAAATTAAAATATCTCCACAAAATGTATACAGAAGTGAAAGAACCAACAAAAAGACAGACTGAAACAACTTTCAGGAAAAGAAAAAGCCAAAAGGTAGGCAATGAACATCTGGGGCACTGAGGTGAGAAGAGAGCAGATGAAGCAAGAAGCTATAGAAAGAGAGAAGAGCAAGTCAAGAAAAAGCCACACACCCTCGCTGTATATCTGCTCTCTGTGGTTCGGGAAGCTATGCCCAAGCCAACATCCAGACCCTGAGATGAGCAAATATAGGTACAAGCCAACCCATAGCCCTAGAAATTTCAAACCTGTAGAGAATTCCCGAGCCCTAGCCCAGGGAATTCTAGTCTGAAATTGGTACAAGAACTTAATTCACACTTTGGGGTGGATGATAATACTAAATACTGATATAGTGATCTTTTTGCCTAAAGCTCAGGGCAGAGTTCCAAGAGAGGACACTTAAGGGTGTGCCTGAATAGATCAAGTACACAGTGAGACCAAAAACCTCAGACTAAGCCTGGGGTTAGAATTTGATCAGCCCCTGACCTGATCAAGAACAGAATGAGATAAAAAGCAACACCTAAACCAGAGGCAAGTCTTCAAGCTATCAGCATCACAAGGGTCAATTGAATGAGGAGGGGAAAAGGGTCTCAGAGTTCTCAGCCCTCAGACAATAAAACTAGATCTAAATAACTAGAAAAATATCAGTTGCTCATGGGTAGGAGGACTCATGAAAATAACTGAAAATTTCAAAGAAATGGAAGGCAGAGAAAGTCATTGAGAGTAATCCATAAAGAATAATAGAGTCCATTGGGTTTGTATTCCAAAGAGATAATAAGGAAAAACGACATGTACAAAAATATTTATAGCCTCAAGAAATTTATAATAGTGGCAAAAAATTTGAAAATGAGGAGGTGTCCATTATTTGGGAAATGGCAGAATAAATTGTGGTATATAATGGTGATGGAATATTATTGTGTTAAAAGAAATAATGAACTAGAGGAATTCCATGTGAACTGGAAAGACCTCCAGGAACTGATGCAGAGCAAAAGGAGCAGAACCAGGAAAACATTGTACACAGAGGCTGATACATTATGGCACAATCGAATGCAATAGACTTTTCTTTTCTTTAAACATTTATTAATATTTATTTTTTAGGAAAGTTAACATAGTTACATAATTCATGCTCTTTACCCCCCCCCCCCCGAGGTCCCCCCACATGGCTAAGGTGTATTTCCACTGGTTTTAACATGTGTCATTGATCAAGACCCATTTCCAAATTGTTGATAGTTGCATTGTTGTGGTAGTTTCGAGTCTACATCCCCAATCATGTCCACCTCAACTCATGTGTTCAAGCAGTTGTTTTACTTCTGTTTTCACTCCTATAGTTCTTCCTCTGAATGTGGGTAGCTTTATTTTCCATAAGTCCCTCAGAATTGTTATGGATCATTGCATTTCTGCTAGTACAGAAGTACATTACATTCGATTTTACCACAGAGTATTGGTCTCTGTGTACAATGTTCTTCTGGCTCTGCTCCTTTCCCTCTGCATCAATTCCTGGAGGTCTTTCCAGTTTACATGGAATTCCTCCAGTTTATTATTCCTTTGAGCACAATAGTATTCCATTACCAGCATATACCACAATTTGTTCAACCATTCTCCAATTGAAGGACATACCCTCCTTTTCCAGTTTTTTCCCACCACAAAAAGTGCAGCTATAAATATTTTTGTAGAAGTCTATTTATCTATGATCTCTTTGGGGTACAAACCCAACAATGGTATGGCTAGATCAAAGGGCAGGCATTCTTTTATAGCCCTTTGTGCATAGCTCCAAATTGCCAGCCAGAATGGTTGGATCAGTTCACAACTCCACCCGCAAAGTATTAATGTCCCAGTTTTGCCACATTCCCTCCACCATTCATTACTTTCCCCTTCTTTCATTTTAGCCAATCTGCTAGTTGTGAGGTGATACCTCAGAGTTGTTTTGATTTCCATTTCTCTAATTATTAGACATTTAGAACACTTTCTCATGTGCTTATTGATACTTTTGATTTCTTTACCTGAAAATTGCCTATTCATGTCTCTTGCCCATTTATCAATTGGGGAATGGCTTGATTTTTTATATAATTGCTTTAACTCCTTGTATATTTGAGTAATTAGACCCATTTCAGAGTTTTTTGTTATAAGGATTTTTTTCCCAATTTGTTGTTTCCCTTATGATTTTTGGCTACATTGTTTTTGTTTGTATAAAAGCTTTTTAGTTTGATATAATCAAAATCATTTATTTTACATTTTGTAATTTTCTCTAACTCTTGCTTGGTTTTAAAGTCTTTCCTTTTCCAGTGTTCTGACAAGTAAACTATTCTATGTTCACTTAACTTATTTATAGTTTCCCTCTTTACATTCAAGTCATTCACCCATTCTGAATTTTTCTTGGTATAGGGTGTGAGATGTTGATCTAAACCTATTCTCTCCTGTATTGTTTTCCAAATTTCCCAGCAGTTTTTGTCAAATAGTGGATTTTTGTCCCCAAATTTGGGCTCTTTAGGTTTATCATACACTGTCTTGCTGATGTCATTGACCCCAAGTCTATTCCGCTAATCCTCGCTTCTGTCTCTTAGCCAGTACCATACTGTTTTGATGACCTCTGCTTTATAGTACAGTTTAAATTCTGATACTGTTAGGCCCCCTTCCTTCACATTTTTTTCATTATGTCTCTTGATATTCTTGATCTTTTGTTATTCCAGATGAACTTTGTTATAGTTTTTCCTAATTCAGTAAAAAAGTTTTTGGTATTTTGATAGGTATGTCACTAAAAAGGTAAATTAATTTGGGTAGAATTGTCATTTCTATTATGTTAGCTCATCCTACACATGAGCAATCAATATTTTTCCAATTGTTTAGATCTAGTTTTAATTGTCTGGAAAGTGTTTTGAAGTTGTTTTCATATAATTCCTGGGTTTGTTTTGGTAGATAGATTACTAAGAATTTTATATTATCTAGCATGATTTTAAATGGTGTTTCTCTTTCTACTTCTTGCTGCTGTGATATGTTGGAAATATATAGAAATGCTGATGATTTATGTGCCTTTATTTTGTACCCTGCAACTTTCCTAAAGTTGTTGATTATTTCTACACACTTCTCAGTTGATTCTCTAGGATTTTTTAAGTAGACCATCATATCATCTGCAAAGAGTGGTAGCTTAGTCTCCTCATTGCCTATTTTGATATCTTCAATTTCTTTTTCCTCTCTAATTGCAACTGCTAGTGTTTCTAGAACTATGTTGAATAATGGAAGTGATAAAGGGCATCCTTGTTTCACTCCTGATCTTATTGGGAAGGCTTCTAATTTATCCCCATTGCATATAATGATTGTTGATGGCTTAAGTATATACTGTTTATTATTTTTAGGAAAGGTCCTTTTATTCCTATACTTTCCAGGGTTTTCAATAGGAGTGGATGCTGTATTTTGTCAAAGGCTTTTTCAGCATCTGTTGAGAAAATCATGTGATTTTTCGTTGTTAGATTGTTGATATGGTCAATTACGTGGATGGTTTCCTGGTATAAATCCCGCCTTATCATGTTGGATGATCCTCTTGATCACTTGCTGAAGTTTCTTTGCTAATATACTATTTAAAATTTTTGCATCTATGTTCATTAGGTAGATTAGTCTGTAGTTTTCTTTCTGTTTTTGATCTACCTGGCTTTGGATTCAGTATCATATTTGTGTCATGAAAGGAATTTGGTAGGACTCCTTCTTTGCTCATCATATCAAATAATTTGTATAGTATGGAGATTAGTTGCTCTTTGAATGTCTGATAGAATTCACTTGTGAATCCATCAGGCCCTGGCGATTTTTTGGGGGGGAGTTCTTTGATGGCTTGTTCAATTTTCTGATATGGGAATATTTAGGTATTCTATTTCTTCTGCTGTTAATCTAGGCAATTTGTATTTTTGTAAATATTCATGCATATCTCCTAGATTGGTATATTTATTGCCATATAATTGGGCAAAATAGTTTTTAATGATTGCCTTAATTTCCCCTTCATTATAGGTGAGGTCTCCCTTTTCACCTTTGATACTGTCAATTTGGTTTTCTTCTTTCCTTTTTTTAATTAGATTGACCAGTACTTTGTCTATTTTATTTTTTTTTCAAAATACCAGCTTCCAGTCTTATTAATTAATTCAATAGTTCTTTTACTTTGGATTTTATTAATTTCTCCCTTTATTTTTAGTATTTCTTATTTAGTTTACATCTGGGGGTTTTTGATTTGCTCATTTTCTAATTTTTTAAGTTGCATGCCCAATTCATTAATCTCTGCCCTCCCTAATTTTTTCATATATGCACTGAAGGATATAAATGTTCCCCTGAGTATGGCCTTGGCTAGATCCCACAGAGTTTGGTAGGATGTCTCATCATTGTCATTCTCTTCAATGAAATAGTTGACTGTTTCTATGATTTTTTCTTTGACTAGCTGGTTTTGGAGAATCATATTATTTAATTCCAATTAATTTTTAATTTGCCTGTCCAGGTGCCCTTAATAATTACTATTTTTATTGCATTATAATCTGAGAAGGTTACACTTATAATTTCTGCTCTTTTGCATTTGTTTGCAATGTTTCTATGCCCTATTACATGGTCAATCTTTGTGAATGTACCATGTGCAGCTGAAAAGAAGCTGTATTCCTTTTTCTTCCTATTTATTTTTCTCCACATATCTATTAAATGTAATTTTTCTAGGACTTCATTCATCTCTTTTACCTCTTTCTTATTTATTTTTTGGTTTGATTTATCTAGACCTGAAAGAGGAATATTTAGATCTCCCACTAGTATGGTTTACTATCTATTTCCTTCTTGAGATCTGCCAGTTTCTCCTTAATGAATCTGGTTGCTATGCCATTTGGTGCATACATATTGAGCACTGTTATTTCCTCATTGTTTATACTGCCTTTAATCAGGATGTAATGACCTTCCCTGTCTTTTTTAATCATATCTATTTTTACTTTGGCTTTATCAGAAATCATAATAGCCACTCCTCCCTTCTTTTTCTCATTTGATGCCCAAAGGATTTTGCTCAAGCACTTAACCTTAAACCTGTGTATGTCCAACCGCCTCAAATGTGTTTCTTGTAGACAACATACAGTAGGATTTTGACTTGTAATACACTCTCCTATTTGCTTCCTTTTTATAGGTGAGTTCATCCCATTCACATTCAGAGATATAATTATCAGTTGTGCATTCACTGACATTTTTGTATCCTCCCCTAGTCCTACCCCTTCTTCTTACACTATTTCCTTTTAAACCAGTGGTTTGGTTTGTGCCAGTAACCCTTGTCCCCTTCCTTGATTTACTACTCTTTCTACCCCCTCCCTTATTATTCCTTTCTATTTATTTTTAAGGCCTAATGAATTCCCTTCTTCTCCCCTCCCTTTTATGAACTCCCCACTCCTCTACTCCCCTTGGTTTATCCCTTCTGACTTTCTCAGTAGGGTTAGATAGAGTTTTATATCCCAATGGATAAAGCTATTCTTCCCTCTCAGGGTTAATTACACTGAGACTAAGGTTTAAATATTACCTATTAATGCTCTCTTCCTCTCTTTCTTATAATAGTTTTCATCACTTCCCCTTCCCATGCCTTCTTTGTATGTAATAGAATATCCTATTTTTTTATTCATTCAAGTGTCTCTTGGTGTCCTCTACTATTCACCTACCTTTTTCCCACCCCCATATTATCTTACGCCATTTAGTATTCCAAACAGTCCCTATGAAAAAATTTTCTAATTACTATAATAGTGAATACTATAATAGTGAATAGAGTTCCTTACAGAGAATTATACAGAACATTTCTCCACATAAGAATACCAATAATTAGATCATATTGAAGCCCTTAAAGAGTCAAATTTAAAAAATACGTGATTTCTTTCATTCTCCTCTGTTTCTTATTAACCTTTTCATGTTTCTCTTGATTTTTGTGGTTGGATATCGAATTTTCCATTTATTCCTGGTCTTTTCTGTTCAAATACTTGGAAATCTTCTATCTTGTTGAATGCCCAAACATTCCCTTGGAAGTATATGGTTAGTTTTGATGGGCAGGGGATCCTTGGTTGTAGACCCAGTTCTCTTCCTTTTCTGAATATCATATTCCAAGCCTTGTGGTCTTTTAGCATGGAGGCTGCCAGATCTGGTGTGATCCTGATTAGTGCTCCTTGATATCTGAATTGTCTCTGACTTCTTGTAAAATTTTTTCGTTTACTTGGAAGCTCTTGAATTTGGCTATTATATTCCTGGGGGTTGTCTTTTCTGGGTCTAGTGTAGACGGTGATCTATGGATCATTTCAATGTCTATATTACCCTCTTGTTGTAGAACTTCAGGACAATTTTGCTGAATAATTTCTTTTAGTATGGAGTCCAAATTTCTATTAATTTCTGCTTTTTCAGGAAGACCAATGATTCTCAGATTGTCTCTTCTAGACCTGTTTTTTGGTCTGTCACTTTCTCATTGAAATATTTCATGTTTCCTTTCATTTTATCACTCTTTTGACTCTGTTCTATTTGTGCTTGCTGTATTGAGAGATCATTAGCTTCTAATTGCTCATCCTAACCTTTAGGGACTGGTTTTCCTTTTCAATCTGGTCATTTCTGGTGTTCAATTTGCTTATCAGTTCATTTGATTCCTGAGCCTCACTTTCCAATTGCAAAATTTTGCCTTTTAAACTGTTATTTTCTTGCCAGTTTTTGGTTTCCAATTTGCTTATCATTTCGTTTGATTTTTTGGCATCTTTCTCCAATTGGGAGTTTCTGTCTTCTAACCTGTTAATTTCCTTTTGAGCCATTTCCCACTTCTCTCACCAAATCTCTTCAATCTTTTTCATCATCTCACATTTGAACTCTTCAATAGGTTGTGGCCAGTTTTCATTATTTTGGGAAGGTTTGGATATGATTATTTTTGGTTCTCCTCTGCTGTTTGCTCTTTTGTCTGGATTTCATCTGTGTAAAAGTTGTCGAGTGTTACATATTTCTTCTTGATGATCTTTCTCTTTGGGGGTTCTTGTCTCTGGCTTGCCATTGTTAGCTCTGTGCCCTCTCAGGTTTATCCTCACACTCAAGGTCTGTCTGCTCTCTTTAGGCTCCTGAGGTCTCAGGTCTTGTTGTTCTCTGGGTCAAGCCTCCTGGTGGTCCCCTTACTTTTTCCTCTGCTCCAGGCTCCTTTAACAGCCTCATGGCATTGCTTCCACTGTTGTGAACCCCTTCTGCACTGGGTCCCCACTCAAGGTCTAAGCCTAAGCTCAAGATCCGAGTCCTTGCCTGAGCTCAGGATTTGTGTCTGGGCTTGTGTCCATGCCCGCACTCGTGCCTGTGCTCCAGGTCTGTGTTCAAAGTCCGTGCGCGTTCTTTAGCCTCTTGGGATATTAAGTCTTGCTGCTCTCAGGAGCAGGCCCTGCTGACCCCAGGTAGCTGCCAAGGACTTAATGTGTGCTCCAAACTTGCTCTAACCCTTGTGCGCTGGCTTTGGGACTGTAGGTGGTGTGGGGTGAGGGAGGGTGTTGCTCAGCTTGAGTTTTAGTGAGGGCTGTTTCACCCCTTTATACCTTGGGAATGCCCAGATTCCACGTACCTCCAATGCTGTGCCCTGTTGTGTGGTCCCTTTGTTCCTCTGGATTTGTTTTTATGTCTTCTTGAGGAGTCCTGTATGTTTTGGTTAGGAGAGGTTAAGCAGCTGCTTTTTACTCTGCCGCCATCTTAACCATGAAGTATCTCTCTCAACAGACTTTTCTACTAGCAGCAATGCAATAACTCAGTACAATCGAGAGGAACGTATGAGAAAGAGTGCTATCCACATACAGAGAAAGAACTGTGGAAACAGAAATGTAGAATAAAAATATATGACCAGTCACGTAGTTCAATGGGGATATGATTAGGGTTTTGATGTTAAAAGATCACTCTACTGAAAATATGAATAACATGGAAATAAGTTTTGAACAGTGATACATGTATAACTCAGTGGAACTGCTTATCATTTTTGGCAGTGTGAAGGAGAGTGAGGAAACTCATGAATCATGTAACCATGGAAAAATATTCTAAATAAAAAAAATTAATGTTTTATCATATAAATTATTTTCCTTACTCTACCTACTTCATTCTTAATTAGTTCTTAAAATCTTCCTAGATTTCTTTGAAATCATCCCATTCATAATTTCTTATGGACATATAATAGCATTTAATTACATTCATACACCATAATTTGTTCAACCTCATAATTTGTTTTCCATTTAAATGTTACCCCTTATGTTTCTAGTTCTTTCCTAATACAAAAAGTGGTTTTGGTGGAGTCAAGATGGTCCCTTAGAAAGCAGCAAAATTCTGGACCTCTGTGAAAACCCTGGCACACCATTCAAAAATAAAGTGCTTCAAGAGGACTTAAAACCAAATCTAACAACAGGACAGAGCTTGGGGGACCCTCGTGCTGGATTCAACTTAAAAGGTACCCAAAAAATAAAGCCTGAATTCTTGAATTCTCAGGTTTAAGGAGAAGGAATAAGGAAAGTCCCAGGACCCCTCCCCAAGCTACTGTGCTAGGTCTTTGGTGGTTGCTGGAATCTCCAGGTGGGCAAGGGCTCCAACCTGAAGTGAGTGCCTTACTGATATAGCTGTGCCAGTGTCAGGGTGCTGACAACATCCAGCAGAGAGGCAGCTAGAGAAGAAGTGTGCAGAGGGCAGCCTAGTTGGTGCCCTGGCTTAATTTTATCAATAGAGCAGATAAGAAGCCTTCAGAGTGCAGGGAAGCTCAATCTGAAACACCCCTCACTCACTGACTGGGCTGAGAGCCTTGATGACTATGTTCCCAGGAAGAAGGTTTAAATCACTACAGAATACCTTGTAGCAGGGCAGGAAGCACAGTTTCTTTTAGCCTCCACACCTTCACCTATACCTTTATCTCCTGTTGCCAGCTGGGGAAGATCTGACCTCATGGCTCATTAATACTCCATTAGCTTAATCAAGTCAATCAGCAAATCAGAGTAGAAGGCCCCTCAAAACAGAATAGCCCAAACCCATAGATCCAGCAAAAAAACAGAGGTGCAAGATTACAGCCATTGACAGAAGGGAAAGAAGGGGAAAATATGAGTAAACATCAGAAAAAGAAAAAAAATGACAATCAACAACCTCTATCTGGTAATGAACAAAAAGCAAGTGGAACAGAGGAGGGTCAAAGAACACTAAGCAAAAATGCAGAGATTCCAGTGAATTGGACACAGGCTTTGGAAGAACTCAAAACACGATTCAAAAAACAGTTAAGCAAGGCTGAAGACACTTGGGAAAAGAACTTTAAGAGGAAAATAAGTCACCTGGAAACAGAGGGACATGAACTAAAACAAGAAAATAATGTATTCAAAGCCAGAATTGACCAGCTTGAAAATGAGGCAAAGAAGGTGAAAGATGACCTACAAAGAAAATCAGACCAGAAGGAGAATGATGATCAAAAAGCCAGGGATGAAATTCAGACTTTAAAAATTAGAATCGAACAACTAGAAGCAAATTACTTCACAAGGCAGCAAGAGTCTACAAAAAAAATCAAAAGAATTTTTAAAAATGAGGAAAATATGAAACACCTCATTGACAAAACTACAGACCTTGAACCCACATCCAGGAGAGACAATTTAAGAATTATTGGACTATCGGAAGATCATGACAAAAGAAAAAGCATGTACATCATTCTACAGGAAATTATGCAAGAAGACTTCCCCAACATTCTTAAATAAGAGGGAAAAGTGGAGATTGAAAGAGTCCACAGATCAACTCCTACATTTAATTCCCAATTGATAATGCACAAGATTGTTATAGCAAAATTCAAGAACTACCAAACAAAGGAAAAAAATATTACAAGCTGCTAAGAAGAAGTCATTCAGATAGTTAGGATGACACAGGACCTGGCTGTACTGAAACTGAAGAATCAGAAGTCATGGAATATTATATTCTGGAAAGCAAGGGAACTGGGTCTACAACCAAAAATCGTCTACCCAGCAAAACTGACTATATTCTTGCAGGGGAAAAATATGGTCATTTAATAAAACAGAAGACTTCCAAACATTCATAAAGAAAAGACCAGACTTAAACAGAAATTTAATGCCCAAACACAGAACTTAAGAGAACCACCAAAAGGTAATTAATAAAGGGAAAATAAACAAACAAACAAACAACATTTTTAAGGGACCCAATGAGTTCAAATGATTTGTATTCCTATAAGAAAATATGATATTGATAACTTAAAAATTGTTATTCTCATCATGGTAGCTAGAAGAACTATACTTAGAGGAAAAAGTAACAAACTGTATAGGATGAAATGTTATATATATACATATATATATGTACATATATATATATACATATATATATGTATATATATAACACTTTGGGTAAAAGAAGAGGATAATACTAAGAGAAATGGGAAAAGAGACAAAATGGGTTAATTTATATTTCATAAAAAAATGCATGTGGCAGAGAAGACCAATGCAATGGAAGGGTCAAAGAAGTTGGAGACAGGTAATACTTAATTCTTAGAAGCACTGAAATTGCCTTAAAGAGGGAAGAACAATTGGATTCATTAGGGCATAGAATTGTATTGTGCCCTTTAGAGAAATAGAAGGGTAATAAATGGGCTAGTAGGAGGAAAGCAATACAAGAGATGGAGAGGGTGGGGGGGCATAGTTCAAAAGGCACTATAGTAAGAAAGGAATCAATAAGAGAGGAGGTCNATATATATACACATATATATATATATACATATATATGTATATATATAACACTTTGGGTAAAAGAAGAGGATAATACTAAGAGAAATGGGAAAAGAGACAAAATGGGTTAATTTATATTTCATAAAAAAATGCATGTGGCAGAGAAGACCAATGCAATGGAAGGGTCAAAGAAGTTGGAGACAGGTAATACTTAATTCTTAGAAGCACTGAAATTGCCTTAAAGAGGGAAGAACAATTGGATTCATTAGGGCATAGAATTGTATTGTGCCCTTTAGCGAAATAGAAGGGTAATAAATGGGCTAGTAGGAGGAAAGCAATACAAGAGATGGAGAGGGTGGGGGGGCATAGTTCAAAAGGCACTATAGTAAGAAAGGAATCAATAAGAGAGGAGGTCCTGGGAAGGAGAGTAACATTAGGGAGGAGAAAGGGAGGAAATTTATTAAAAGTGAAAAGTTGGATGGGAGGGTAAGAGGGATAAGAGAAAAGGCAGAACCTAAGGAGGAAGTCAAAATGGAGGGAAATACACAGAGAGTAATCATAACTGTGAAAGGGAATGGGATAAACTCACCAATAAAAAAGAAGAGGATAGCAGAAGGGATTATAAACCAGAATCCTACTATATGTGTCTACAAGAAACACACTTGAGACAGGTAGATAGACACAGGGTAAAAGTAAGAATGTGGAACAGAATTTACTGGGATGCAACTGAGACAAAGAAGATAGGAGTAGTAATTATGATCTCAGAAAAAGATAAAGCAAAAATAGATCTCATTAAAAGAGATAAGGAAGGTAATTACATCTTGATGAAACACAATATAAATAATGAAGAAATAACAATACTCAACATATATGCATCAAATGATAAAGCAGTCAGATTTCTAAAGGAGAATCTAAAAGAGCTTAAGGAGGAAATAGTTAGTAAAATCATATTAGTGAGGGAACTTAACCTTCCACTATCAGAACTAGATAAATTTAACCAAAAAATAAATAAGAAAGAAGTAAGGGAAGTGAATTAAATATTTTAAAAATTAGAGCTAATAGATATTTGGAGAAAAATAAATAGGAATAAAAAGGAATATAATTTCTTTTCAGAAGCACATGGTACATTCACAAAGATTGACTATATACAAGGCCATAAAAATAATGCAAACAAATGCAAAAAAGCAGAAATAATAAGTGTGATTTTTTCAGACCCTAATGTAATAAAAACCATAATCAATAAGGGCTTGTGGAAAGACAGATTTAACACTAATTGGAAACTAATTGGAAACTAATTGGAAACTAATCTAATTCTTCAAAACTTCATTATCTCTAAATCTGTTTTCAGGAACTAGGTTGAATAATATTTTAGTAGTAATAATACTAATAAAAATTAAAATTATACATCAAATATATTTATATATTAAATAATTAATATATTAAAGAATATGATATATGAATATATTAAATAAGTTAATATAATAATCAATTCATCAAAACCAAATATTCCCTAAATATTTACTCTATGCTAAATTTAGTGCCATGTATGTCAGACAATAAAAACAAAAACAAAATCAAATATGAAAGGCATGGTTCCTTTCTCAACATGGTTATAATTAATTGAAAAGGCAAGGCATATATACATGTGACAGTGCTATAGCTATTATCAATTAATATACAACTATTAGCATATCTTTTCATTTTTTAAAGTTATAAATACTCAAAAAATAAAAGAAATAAAAATTCTTGTATACCTTGTTATATTTAACTATGAAAACTGGAAAAAAGGGTGAAATACTAATAAGGAACTCATTCTTCTACACTTCCCTCTCACCCTCCCTCCTCTCTCTCTTTCCCAAATTAGAGGGGCTAGTGGTTACTCATACATATTATATAAATGGGAACTTTAACATCCCCATTTATGACTTGTGCCAGTTCATACCTTTTTAGGTTACCTTGCTCCCAAGGGCTCATTTTTTGATGCCAGAATTAATGAAGACCATCTGTTTGATGTAACCCACTGTATTTTATACCTCAATGAATTCACCATCCTCAGGTTGCCCTATAGCTGTGATATTTTCCCTATCAACCATATCTAGCCTTGTGATTTCATTGATATGTATATTCCCTCCAACTGTACAAATCACAACTCATCCATGCCTTCCCATGCTGAATCATTCTTATCCATATCCTTTTTTACATTCTGCAAGGAATATTTACATAATACTATGTAAATCTTCCTTTAATTCTCTTGACATGTTATCAGAATACACATTTGTGATCATTATAATGCTACATATTGACTTAATTTGTCGCAGTGACAACTTATTATGAATAGATGGTGTGTATTATGAGATTTTCCAATTGGTTGTTCATCAGACAACAAATTCTTTGGCATAGGCAAACAAAGAAACAATAATTCCTAAGGGAAAAAATACCAGAATCATCTCCTGGCATATAAAATATTATCTTAACCTCTACCAATCTCATACACACTATGAAGACAAAACATTCATTACAACATAAATTCCTTGAGGTCAGGTGAGATGAGATTTTGGTTATTTATTTATTTGTTTGTTTGTTTGTGTGTGTTTATTTATTTATTTGTCATTAGAGGCAACAATGTGGTGCTATTGATATAGCAGTGAACTTATAATCAAGAAGATCTAAATTCAAATTATTATATCAGATACAAAATATATTATATCAGATACTTACTAGCCATGTGGCCCTATGAAAAGTTACTTCACCTTTTCTTCAATTTCCTCAACTGTTAATTTAGGATAATAAAAACAAATAGCTCCCAAGCTTGTGAGGATCAAACTTAATGATATTTGTAAAGAGCTTAACACGGGGCCTGGAACATAGTAAGAAATAAACAAATGTTTGTTTTGTTCCTTCTTCAGTGCCTAGAATAGTACCTGCTCCATAGAAATTGCTATATAAATGATTGAGGAGAAATGATGATTGATCTGTATTAGCAAATTAGGGAATACCAATTGATTCTCTAATAACAGACATAGTTGCTAGAGAAAAATGTGTATTTTCTTCACTTTGTTTATGTGGAGAATTCTTTAATAGGGTAGCTGGAAAACAATATATACCTAACATAGAATCTCCTGAATATCATCCTTTAAGATGATAATTCAGCCTTTACTAGAAGACCTCTCGTGAAGCAAAACTGGGTGCCTCCTGAGATATTCCATTCTACTAACCAGCAGTTACTATTTTTAGAAAGAATATGAATAAGAGCAAGGGAGAAAGTACTTTCTTAATAATACGTAAGTAATCTAAAGAGATTACTATTTAATGGGGGATGATAAGACACAGAAGAAAGCTGAAAGTGGAGGATGTAAAAGTCAAAGAAGTTCAAAATAAGTTCATCCAGAGAAGTCAAAGTAGTACAGAAAGATTTGGCCCCCCAAAAATCAAGTTGAAAATGTGTGCAGCAACATAGGAAATAAGATGTAAGGAGTAACAACCATATCAGTAATAAAGTAAATCAAACTTCCATGTCAATCACTAATGAGACTGACCTGTGAGTACCTCTTCAATGAACCCTGCATGAGGAGATACTCAATTTAAGAAAAAAAATTAAATTGAAAGTAGGCTATTAAGAAAAAATTAAATTGAAAGTATTGGATAAGATGAAAACATATTTTTATCAATAGAAGCATTTTGTTTTCTTCCTTATGTTCAAAGCATAGTTAAGTGGCTTTAATATTTTAACATTGTAGTGAACTCCCTATATATTATTAAATTTGATTTCTACAAAACACATATCAGGTAGCTTGTATACATGATATTATTCCATTATATATGTAAAGAAACTGAGTTGGTAGTACTCTCTTGTCCCTGGTCACAAAATTAATGAAAGAGAAGTGTCTCAAACCCAAGTCTTTCCTTCTTTCAATTGTAATGCTTTTTTCCACACTAAACTGTCTCTCAAAATCTCTTGTCTTTCAGTATTTTTATATTTCTGTCCCTTTGTAATATCTAACTAGAGATGGATTAGCAGCAACTCAATATTCTACAACTAATTCTTATATTGATCATGTAGAGATAGTAACAGAGACAAAATATTCCATATTATTATTTTTTTTTATTTTTTTTAAACCCTTGTACTTCGGTGTATTGTCTCATAGGTGGAAGATTGGTAAGGGTGGGCAATAGGGGTCAAGTGACTTGCCCAGGGTCACACAGCTGGGAAGTGGCTGAGGCCAAAATATTCCATATTATTATCATGATCAATTGTTGTCCTGTCTTTTACTGGAATTGCTAAAAAACACTTTTATTGGCTATACAGAAGATGCATATATATTAAAAAAATTATACTTCTTTAAAAGAAGCAATAATTTTGTACCAATTACACAATAATTACAGAACACTAAATATTAAAAGACAATAATAGGAGAATGGTATTTCTTAGGACCTTTATTTATTCTTTTTGACCATAGAATGAGGTCAACAACAGCATCAACAAATAACTACCATAAATACTACCATCACAGAAGATATAGTGTGCACAATGTTCTCTGAATGATTTCTTAATTATGAAGTGATTTACATGAATAAAGCCCTTTATATATTCAGATATCGAAGTTACTTAGCCTTAAGTCTATATTAATTTCACAATTCATAGAAAATATTAAGATAAATACAAAATTAGAATTTCTTCCTCCTCCCTCTGCAACTCATTTTCATTCTTCATTTCAACTTGGCAAAGGTTAAAGGCAGCAGCTGGTGAGGAAGCTTGCTATCATGCTTGCTTACAGAAGCACTCAGTACTCCTGGTACCCATCGTGAGTGAAATTGACTAGAATCACATCATCTTTGTCAATTCTCCTCCCAGCAGGTATCAGTTCTAGGCAAGAGTGCTGCACTACTATGCCTCTGTTGCTGTCAGCCCAATAGAGTTGAGCTGGAGGGAGAAAAAGAGGTAATCTAGTGTCAGTCAGTGTTATGCTAGGTAGGTGTTCTCACCTGGTCTTGAGATTTTCAGCAACCTCCTATGAAAGAGGAGCAGCTGGGGAGAGTCTGTTGAATTGGTGGGGATTTTCACAAGTAAGTAAGTATTTTCCATATTACTTATAAAAAACACTAACACTTTTCATTTCCATTCAACTCAAAGGTCTATTATAACTCATAACGAACTACCATCTTTCCCAGCAGTACCATATGCCAGAGGCAGTAATTATATAAGTATAAGAATAGTATCCTAAATTTGGTGGTTTTGTAACTGGCTGACACACAGGTTGCTACTGTGGGAAGCAGTTTTTCACACAGATGTTAGGTAGAAAATAGGCTGATTAAAGTTACTAGACGGTGATTAAGATCACAATAGGACAGGATCAAGATTTAAATTTAAACTGTTCCCTTAAGCTAATGCACAGTTACTTATTCTTAAGATATTTTCTTTCCTAAGATGCTCGAGAACCTGATGAGTAGATTTTACCTAAAGTCATAGTACTTAGTGTGAGACTGACAGCTAAACAATTAGAGGGTAGTTTTATAATCCATATTGGAATGTGGAGAAAAGGAAGGATAGTTTCATTTAGAGAGGTGGAAGTTCAAATGCAATTTTGGTTTGAGTGTTATTAAATACAGAATAATTGCCAGAGGAAGTAATATGATGTCCTGGGAAGAGCTAAAAACTTGACATGATAAGAAATGGCTTTAATTCCTAGTTCTGTCAGTGACTAGTTGTATAACATTATGCAAGTAATTTAACCTCTCTAAAACAGTCTTCTCATCTGTAAAATAAGGAAAATAAAGCACATCAAGATAAGATTAAAGTTGGATTCCAAGAACTTGGACAGTGAATGGTATGAGGAAATATTTGTTTTCCTGCTGGATTTCATTATAGCCCATAGAGAAAAAAAAGTTGGAATGTAGGATAATACACATTTCATAGTTCACAAAGACTTCATAGAATCAAAGGGTTGAGATCACCTGCTAAAGAAGGTAGAGTTCCTTAAAATGGCCATAAAGCCAGGAATGATGAAATAGTACAGCTGAGAAAGGGAAAAGTTGAGTGACATTTTTGATGAAATCCTAAAATTGTTGAAGAAATATGAATTTAAGTAAAGTGAGGAATTATCTATAGGGTCATCAGTATGATTGGTGAACTTATAAGGATTATGAAAGGGGATGGGAAAGAAGGAAAGTAACCCATAACAGGAAAAGAGTAAAGAGTTAGATGGCATAGTTTTGAAGAAAACAATTTCAGAGATGTGCATCATTCTCCTGTGAAGAAATATCAAGTGTTCACCTTGGGAACATAATCTCAGATGAAGTTAATTAAAAAACATATTTAAAGAGTTATGTCTTTATCCCTAACATTTTCCACAATATAGTATGTGCTGAATAAATGTTTGCTAAAAGGTCTCAATAAATGTTTGCCAAATCAGATTTAATTACCTCCCTTCTCAAAGCCTTAATATGCAACAAAGTATAGAACTAAATGTATAAATAATTTTGTGGAGAATGGTTTCCATTGGATATTGGCTATTTTCCGAATCATAATAGCCAAGTTACTACACAAATTGGAGATCAGCACAAAGGGCAGTTCTCTGTCCCAAATGGGCACTTAATATTTATTGAGCTGAATTACATTCATTTGGAAGTAATGGAATCTTTTAGAGTATAAGAAGCTAGTGTGTGACTTTTCAGGAAGGATGGACAGTGGAAGAATAGTTTATACATATTTATATTTATTTATATTTACATAATTCCTTTGTCCTAATCAAAGTAGCACACCTGATTTAAAAATCTGAACTATCAAAAGAAAGATCATGATTTCAAAATGCAAAGAACTGAAAATTAGATTTATATTTTCTGATGAAATCAAAGAAATGAAGATATTATAAAAATCTCCATAATATGCTGCATTCTTCAAATACAGTTTCTAGAGAATGAATTCATTGGAGGAAAATTTAATTCAGCAAAACCAAGCACAAAATTTATAATCAAATCAGTTTAAGAAATAATCTTTGGAATGTAATTAGCCAATTCTTAACAAAAGCTAATATAAAGTATTAGGAGCTACCTTTGGCATATATGTATGTCATATAGCCTTTGTTATATAAAAAGGAGTTGGTGATATCCCCCTACCCAGATTAAAATACAGCTAATAAAATGACATCTTCCTAGTAAGATAAGTACTGTCTACAATGTATAATTTGAGTATTAGCATCAATGAAGGGGAGGAGATAGAAATATATCAAAACCTTTTATTTATCTGTTGTTTCTTTGAGTGGCATTCTTCAAACATGTAGTAATGATCTTTAACCCTTTCACAGACTATTATATAGGAAGTCTCTGAGTCATGACCTTGTTAAGGAAAAGAAAGACTATAATGGAATATGCTGTTTTATATGAGTTGCTAACACTATGTTAATCTGTGGATCCCAGAAGTCAGTGGATCAGAACACTAAACAGAAGGCAAAGGATAGACAAACAAGTTGGCATAGAAGGTTTGTCTAAAAAGTGTAAGCTGTTCCCAAGAATGCAGCTCCAATTATTAATATTATTTCATGCTGAAAGGCAACTTGGTGATAGAAATTTGGGCCTGATACTAACAGAAGTCTTGATTAATTGTGGCCAATTGACTTAATCTCCCAATGTTCCCAGGCAATTGTGTAAGTTATAAAGAAAATGCCCAATTGCATTAATGGATGTATTTTGAGTACCAGGACTTACATGCATTGATGAAATCAAAAGATTTGGTTGGAAAGGAAATGCTATATGTAATGGTAATTAAAAGAGAGGAAAATCATGATGTAGTGGCTGAAGTCATCTATAGACTCTGAAAGACCTGATGTGGAATCCTACCTCTGACACATTTTGGTTATATTTGTGAACGTGGACAAAATTTTCATGCTTTCTATATTTCAAATGAATTTCTAAAATTATAAAGTACAGATTAAATGCTTTGGCAAAAGTAGTTTCCTTACCCAAGAGATCTCTATGGAAATGAAATCACTGATCTGTTCAAAACAAAGCAAAATAATAATAATCAAGACAAAGGAAATCCTCAACTATGATACGATCTACTTTGTGTGCCATGGGGAGGAAAATAACATTTTTTTTTATATGGAGCCCATCTGTTAGTTTGTATTTTTAATCTCTTTCCCAATGTCTATACAGCAGTAAAATTTAAGGTTAGAAATTGAATTTCTGCCCCCCTCCCCCATTCTTCAATTTAGAGCTCAAGATGAATGAATGTTCTACTAAGTTTACTTCTTATTGGTGGCAGCTATCTTTATGCTTTATGTCAGACTTTAAGGAGATCCTAATTCAGAGGTGTATCAGGATGTCTTCTATGAGCTGAGCTAAAAACAAAGTGTGATTATAACTATGTCATTTTAGCAGCATATTGTGGAGGATCAGGATAAAATTATTAATATAGAAATAGTACATAAGATAATAATAGTGATTGAAACCTGGAAAATCATTGCTGGTAAGAATAATGATTTCTACATTCATCATGCATTTTTTCCTGCATCCAATGTGTTTTTCCCCAGACTCCTCAATTTACTATCAGCACTTGCAACTCCTCTCAGTACTTATATATTATTGTTTTTAAAAGGGAAGAAGAAGGAGGAGAAGAAGGAGCAGCAGGCAGCAGCAACAGCAATTATATCACAATAATTTTTTTCAAAGCACTTTATGTCTTATTTTCTCCTAATGACAACACTGGGATATAGGTGCTTTTGTTTTACATTCTGCATACTAAGGAACTTGGGCAGATAAATGTTATGTGTCTTGCCTATGGTCACACCTACAAGTGTCTGAGGCAAGACTTTAGTTTCAGGTCTTTCAGGTTGAGCATTCCTTTAACTGATGCATTTAAAAGCTTCCAGTGCTGATAAAATGCATACATATATAAGAGGAATATATCTGAACATTTGGTAAATAATGTAAGATATGGCCAAATCTTTGATAGGTGACTGTTGTGTGCAGATGCAAAGCATGGAATCCCTGCAAAGGTACAGGGAGAGCCTCACCCAGAGTTCCAGGGGACCCCCTGGAGAACTTTGGGTGAGGGGCAGTTGAGAAGGGTTGGAGACAGTTTATTGGTGGGATTGGATGTGAGCAGACACTCTGCTTGTTGCTCCTGACTTGGGGTTTCTCCTGAGAAACCATTGTAGCTTAAGCCAGTATTTTCTACTCATAGAGTTAGCCTATTTGTTATTACTATTCTTCATTAATATAATTATATAATTACTTAGTAATTAGAGAGTAAGATATTTATCTATAGCAAGAGAGCCAGTTTTAGTTAAGTGCTTCATCCCTCCAGTGAGGAGGTGGAAGGGGCCATCAACTTAACAGTTCAGGGTCACCTTTCCTTTATTCGAATACCTTCATTAATTTCTCTAATTTTCCTTGTTAATTCTTAATATGACTTTTACCTTCAAATCTGTGCCTGATAATTATTTGAGAAGATACTTACAATTCAGTCTGTACAATTTGGGTTGAATCCTGTTGGCTGCCAGTTTAAGATCTCCTCTGTCCTCAACAGTTAGATAAATAATTTCTATATATCTCCTCTAACTGACCTGAGAGGAATATAAATTTAAGAAAGAAACATTATTGGGGTTTCAGCCATAACAGAAACTCACCAGAAGAATCTTATTCTTGTCTTCATTACCAACTGAAGCAGAAGCAGTTAGTGGGGGAGGGGTTTGAGAATCAGGAGTGTTTTACCCCCTCCTTTCCTCACTGTAGCCTGTCAATCTCTGGCTCTTAACTTAAAGCGCTATTTGGCCCTGAAAACATTTATCTGCTTCTCCAAACTATCTATTATTATCATCATAACAGTGACAGAAGGCATATCTTATGATTAGCTATCCCTGTTCTGGAATGATTCTTTAGAGTAGATAATGCAGAGGCTTTCTTCCTTAGAAAGGCAACTGTATTTCTGCCATGTCCTCTTTTCCTAGGTTGTTTTTTTTTCCTTCAATTCTTTTGAAAGGCTGTCTTCATGAATACTTTCCCTTTTATCACCTAAATTTATCATATTTTTTATAATACCCCTATAATCACTGGATACATCACCTCATCTTTTCAATCTCTTTTCTAGTGCTGCCATACATTTTGAGAGATATGGAGGATAAAGAGAGATATATAGAAAGGGAAGGAGAAAGGGCAAAGAAAGGAAAGAAAGTGAGGAATGAAGAAAAAAGGAAGAAGAAAGGAAGAAAGATGGAGGCCAGGTAGGAGAGAAATGAAGGAGAAGAGAGAGAGAGAGAGAGAGAAAGAGACAGAGACAGAGACAGAGACAGAGAGAGACACACAGAGAGAAAGACAGAATGAGAAGACAGAGGGAACGTATCCCTATACTTTTCCTGGGGAGGTTTTGAAATAATAAACATATTGGTGATGTTTTGATAGGAAGAACATCCTGTTTTTAGCAAAGTAATCTTCAATTCAGTTATAAGCCATCTTTCATCACAGATTGTGATCAAAGACTGACTTGGTATTAATAAGTTTATATGCATTCTACTGAAAGAATAATTTATCAAGAGCACAGATTAATTGAAAAAGAGAGCTTATACCAAAAGGAAAAAAAAATGTATTTTTGTTGCTGTGAACTTATGATTTTACTGGAGAAGGCAACTTCTGCCCACAAAATTCCCTCTCCAGAAGGACAAGATCAGCACCTGTTATTTGCAAAAGAGTTGCCATGAGCCACTGAGAGGTTAATGACTTGTCCAGTATGTGTCAGAGGTAGGATCTGAATGAGTTGGCCTCACTTCTAAGTCAAGGCTTAATTCATTAGACCAGTTACAGTAAGCAGAACAAAGGTACACAAAAAGGAAATGTGACTCATGGGATAGATTTATGCGGGTCACTTATGATTCTTGTCTTAGATTACAAATACTGTTTTTATCAATTCTAATTTATTTCTCAAAGCCACTTTATTGTCGAAATTCCAGAAAAATCTGGTCACTGAGATTGCTTTATCTCATTTATCTATATTTTCCAAAATGTAGAAACTCTCCCTCCTGAAAGAGTAGACAGATTCAACTCTGAGAGACTCAAAGAGACATTCTTTTGAAGGAAAAGATGGCAAAATGGTAATAAATTAGAATGAAAATGAGGTAGCAAATTTGGAAGGACAGTGGTTTCCATGATAAAAAAAAAACCCAACAACTATATCTTTGGTTTTAGGAAAATATTCAATTTAAATAAATTTCATTTAAAGGAATATGCCAAATAATACCTAGAACAAGTATGAACATTTTTAAATATGAGGGCATTTCATTTTATTTAACAATGAATTATCATAAGTTGCTAAATTTACAAGTAAAATTAGAATATATACACACATTTATACATACATATACATATATATACATATATACATAATGATATACATATATATATATATCTTCTCCACTGATAAATTATTTTTTTCATCACAATATTCTTTTTTTCTTTAGTTTTTTTAATTAATAGAAAACACTTTCAGTTTGTTTTCTTGGCCCTTCCTTACCCTTGCCATACCATAGAAGGCATGATTTTACAAAATGTGATGTATATAGATATATATGTATACACACACATTATGTATTTCATGTTTCTGTTTTATATTTCATTTTCTGGAAGGAAACACTAACAAGTTATTTTTCAAATATTAAATGTGTAGCTTCATATAACATTTTCTTAGTTCTATTGTTTAATCTTCATTATCTCATACAGTTCTTCCTAAGTTTTTTTTAATCAATGTGCCCATTGTTTTTTATGGCACAGTAGTATTGTCATAATCCTATACCATGATTTGTTTAGCAATTCCACATTGGAGAAATAGCTCTTCAATTTTCAGTTCTTTGTTACCACAAATAGGGCTAATATAAACATTTTAAAGCACATATGTTCTTTGACAAATCTCCATGGGAAATAGAACCAGCAATA
>NC_058134.1:261597738-261690303 GCF_016433145.1 Gracilinanus agilis | reverse complement strand
TTTTGGTTTCTAATCCACTCTGCTATTTGCTTCTGTTTATGAGCGAGTTCATCCCATTCACATTCAGAGTTATAATCATCAGTTGTGCATTCGCTGACATTTTCGAATCCTCCCCTATTCCTACCCCCTTTTTCCTTATACTTTTTCCTTCTAAACCAGTGGCTTGCTATTGAGCCGCTATCCCTTATCCCCTCCCTTGATTAACTTCCCTTTCTACCCCCTCCCTTATTTTTCCCCCTCTTTTTGTTTTTATTTTTTTCAAACCCTTACCTTCCATCTTGGAGTCAATACTGCATATTGGTTCCAAGGCAGAAGACTGGTAATGGTGAGTAATGGGGGTTAAGTGACTTGCTCAGGGTCACACAGCTAGGAAGTGTCTGAGGCCAGATTTGAACTTGGAACTCCCCCCTCCCCACCCCCATCGCTAGGCCTGACTCTCAATCCATTGAGCTACCCAGCTGTCTCATATATGTAGTTTTACTTATATTATGTATATAGTTGTTTTTCTTGTAGGGCATTAGACTAAGGATGACATGAGTTAGAATCCAATCTTTAATGTTTACTATCTGTGTGAACTTGGGCAAGTCACTTAGCCTCAGTTTCCTCATCTATAAAATAGAAGTCAGAGCATCAACCTAATGTTGCTGTAAGGAACACTTCAGACCATATATGCAAAACACAATGAAAACCTTAGAGTCCTATATAAATGATAGTTATGATGATGACTTTGATGAAGATGGGGATGCCATGTAAGACAATATACCATGTTTCAAGACTGCTGAAGGTAAATGTGAGATTATCTCATTAGCTGATACAAATTTTAATGAATCATTTTCATGTGGCTTTTTGGTGAACTAAAATGGAGTCATTTTTTAGGGGACTAGATTTATAGGAAAACTAAAACAAAAGTAAGGAATACAACATACATTTTTAAAAATGGAAACATTGAAGAATTTCAGCTGTTGGAGAAATTCAGTTTCTGGGTGAGGTATAGACTCTGTGTAAGCATTGTATTTCAGCCAGAGTGCTAGACCTAGAGCCAAGAAATTAGGCTCAAAAAGTTTTTTATTTTCCTCACACTTTGCGTTTTTATGACCACGGAAAAATTATGACTAAACAATTAGAATAAAATAAAAGATCACATAGCTTATACATTGTGATAATGAGATTAAATCTACCCTGTCTATCTTTAGATTTAATCACCAAACGTGAAAACATCTCCATTTAACTCACAAGTTGGGTGGTCTGTAACCCACATGTGCTAGAGTGAGTGACAAATTAGAATTTATTGACTGCCTCCTGGGCAGTCCTAAGAAAAGCATCTGTTGTGATTGGACACAGAAACTAAGAGAAAGGCACAGGAAGTGACACAAAAGAGGCCCCTTTAAAAAGAGAGTTTAATGAGCTGAGGTTTCTTCTGGTTCATGAACAGGATGTGAAGAAGCACTTCTGGTTCATGACCTGGACCTGGGACCTTAAGACCTTGGTGAGACTGCTCTTAAATCTGTCTCTTAGAACTACACATGGTGAATGAAAAAGGCTGAGTCCTTTAACCTCCCAGGAGGTAATAACCTCCAGGGGGCTCTCTTGATTGGGAGAAGCACTTGTGGCAAAAACCCTTGTTAATTGACTTTTAGGCTCTGGCTGGGCCTCTGGAGCCCTGCTGGAGTAAAGCCCAGATTTGAATACCAGTCTCTTATTCTACCATCTTCTCATCTCTCTACTTCCACTCTATCCTATATTTTGTAAATAAACTTCCATGAAAGTCATTTTAACTTGAAGTTATTCTTTAATTGGGAATTGATAATTATTCAATTCCCTAGTGACATAAACTTTTTTAAATTTTTTTTAATTTTTAAACCCTTAACTTCTGTGTATTGACTTATAGGTGGAAGAGTGGTAAGGGTAGGCAATAGGGGTCAAGTGACTTGCCCAGAGTCACACAGCTGGGAAGTGTCTGAGGCCGGATTTGAACCTAGGACCCCCCATCTCTAGGCTGGGTTCTCAATCCACTGAGCTACCCAGCTGCCCCCGACATAAACTTTTAAAATATTCAACCAATCAAAAACCCCCTTTTCACCTTTTCAACCTGTGTCTTTCAGGGCAAAATAATTTCAGTAAAAAATGTAGTTAATATTTACCTGAAGTCAGGGCTGACTTTTAAATAGATTGATTCAATTTTAAAAATCCTTTTTAACAAATATTCATTTGCTAACTACTATATGGCAAGACAATAGAAGACTGATGAATAGGGGACCTCAATTTGGGATTGTGATTTTACAAACATATAATGAAGAATTAGCAGCTTAATGATTGAAATGGATAGTGCATAATGAGGCTTAATGATATGAAAATGAGGCATGTAGTTACTAACTTATAAAGGATTATCTTAAGGAGCAAAAATAGTGATTGTGTTTTTGTAAGCCCTCTAAAGTGAGTAATCAAATACAAGATCCCAAGATGGATAACCAGGAATTCATAATAAAAAAAGATCTAATATAAAAAAATGAAGAAATTGATGGGCATTACTGAGAATAAAGAATTTTGTTTTTCAGTTGTGTCCAGCTTTTCATAACTTCCTGGACTATGGTCCATAGTACACTGATTCAGTCCATGGAGATTTCTTGGAAAAGTGGTTTGTCATTTCTTTCTCTTTTGGAATAAGGCAAACAGAGGTTAGGTGACTTGCCCACAGTGATACAGCTAGTAAATTTCTGGGGCCATATTTGAACTCAGGTCTCCTTGACTTCAGGCTGAGCAGCTTAACTCTTCACAGAACCAGATAGCTGCCTCCAGGAACTAAGAATACCTGGAATTAAGTAATTCTTTAAACAGATAAAAGACATTTAGTCTCTCTAAAATTCAGTTTCTTCTTATATAAATCATAGTTTATCCCTCACAAAGGTTCTCATAAGAATTAACAAATTAATATATAACATACATTATTAACTATTATGATTAAAATGATCTTGTGAAATTATTTTTGGACAAGAGTTTCAGTTTATTGATTATATTCTTTTATTGGATATAATTATAACCAATAAAGTGACATAAGTCAAAAACCAGAGAACCTGAATCTTTTTTAAGCAGTTTATTAACTTGTTTTTAGAACTCATTATTTACTCTTCCAGCTTGAAAATCCCAATACCTCTTTAAATGATAAATAAACTATAATAAAGTTCATCTGGAAGAACAAAAGATCAAGAATATCAAGGGAAATAATAAAAAAAATACATGAAGTATGGTGGCCAAGCAGTACCAAATCTTAACCTGTAGTATAAAGCCATGATCATCAAAACAATATGATACTGGCTAAGGGACAGAAAGGAGGATCAGTGGAATAGACTAAGGGTAAATGGTCTCAGCAAGATAGTATATGATAAACCCAAAGATCCAGCTTCTGGGTCAAAAACACACTATTTGACCAAAATTATTGAGAAAATTAGAAAACAGTATGGGAGAGATTAGGTTTAGATGAACATCTCACACCCTATGCCAAGATAAATTCAGAATGGATAAATGACTTAAATATAAAGAAGGAAATTATAAGTAAATTAAGTGAACATAGAATAGCATACCTGTCAGACCTATTGGAAAGGAAAGAATTTAAGACCAAGCAAGAGATAGAGAATATTACAAAATGTAAAATGAATACTTTTGATTACATTAAATTAAAATTTTTTTGTACAAACAAAACCAATGCAATCAAAATTAGAAGTGAAACAACAAATTGGGAAAAATATTTATAATGTAAACCTTTGACAGAGGTCTAATTTATCAAATTTATGAGTAACTAAATCAACTGTACAAAAAATCAAGCCATTCCCCAATTGATAAATGGACAAGGGACATGAATAGGCAGTTTTCAGATAAAGAAATCAAAACTATCAATAAGCACATGAAAAAGTGTTCTATACCTCTCATAGAGAAATGCAAATCAAAACAACTCTAAGGTACCACCTCACACCTAGCAGACTGGCCAACATGACAGCAAAGGAAAGTAATAAATATTGGAAGGATGTGGCAAAATTGGAACACTAATACACTCATTGCTGACGGAGTTGTGAATTGATCCAACCATTCTGTAAGCCAATGTGGAATTATGCCCAACAGCCTTTAAATGACTGCCTGCCTTTGATCCAGCCATACCACTGCTGGGTTTGTATCCCAAAGAGATAATATGGAAAAATACATGTACAAAAATATTTATAGCCATGGTCTTGTGGTGGAAAAAACTGGAAATTGAGGGGGTGTCCATTGATTGGGGAATGGCTGAACAAATGGTGGTATCTGATGGTGATGAAATACTATTGTGCTGAAAGGAATTATGAACTGGAGGACCTCCAGGAATTAAGGCAGAGTGAAAGGAACAGAACCAGGAAAACATTGTAAACAGAGACTGATACACTGTGGCACAATTGCATGGAAAGGACTTCTCTACTAGCAGCAAATCAATGACTGTAGGATTTAAATTAATATCCAATACTCCAAGTATTGTAGTTTTATAAAGTTTATTGATAATCACTAGAGTTAAAGGAATAAAAAAGTAATTATCTAACAAAACAGAACCATGTGACTAAATTTTTCTATCTGCTCAAAAACCCCATATCCATAGCTGGCATCACAGGAAGAGAAGAGAGAGTGAAAGGTGGAACTACTCAGAATTTATATCCTGCCTATGTCAGCATGTAAAGATAGAAAGAAAGTGGGGTGTTGGAAATTGTATTTTTCAGCATAACAGATTCTAATTACATAATCCCCCCTGTGATCTTTTTGGAGACTAGTCTCTTCAATGGATCATTTAAACATAACTATCTTATATCCATCAAGATCTTCAACTAGAAGTTCATGCAATATTGTACTTTCTAAGGGGAAATTACAATAATTTGGGGACAAAAGAGAAATAAAAGAGAAAGAGAACAAAACCAATGATTTGTAGGCACATTGAAAAAAAGCCAATTAGGGGGTAGTCCCCTTTGGCATGAGTGTAAATTAAAAATAAATGCATTTGGGGAAGCTGGGTAGCTCAGTGAATTCAGAGTCAGGCCTAGAGATGAGAGGTCCTAGGTTCAAATCTGACTTCAGACAATTCCCAGCTGTGTGACCCTGTTTAAGTCACTTGACCTCCATTGCCTATCCTTACCACTCTTCCACCTATGAGCCAATACACAGAAGTTAAGGGTTTAAAAAAATAAATGCATTCATCCCTTCACAGTTCAATTTCACTACATCTCAAAGTTCATTCTGGATCTTTTGATGCAATATGTGGCTTCTGCAGGCATCCTCATTGTGCCTTCTTCAAACAGTTTACTTTCTTGATTCAGGGAGGTAGCAAGTTTCTTATCCTAAAATTACTCTCAAACAATACTTTTTAATAAAAATAGAATTATATGATAATTATATAATCCCCCCAGAGGAGGGTGTTGACAAACACATGGATCACCCAGGGATGCATGGTTGAGTTATGAGGTATATGAATCAATTGTTAAAAGGAAATCAAAAACATAAAAAAACAAATAGAAGAAAAGAAAAAAATCAAAATTAAATAGTATGTAAAAATTCTGAGTATGTAAGAATAAGCTTATAACAGGTCCTAGAATCAGGGCCTAATAAAGTGATGATCCATGACTCACAACCCTGTAGTACCATTGCAGCAATATGCACTTACCCAATCAGGAGCCAGTACTATAGGAAGTTGCCATACTATAAGAGAGAAAAAAGGACTAGATTTTTGTGTAAAAGGAAAATATGTTTCCCTGGTCTGATATTACCTTCACTGTCAGTGATAGGGAAGCCAACATTGTAGTTAGACTGAGTTACTTTGTTTGGATCTGGCACAGGGAAGTCTTCCATCTGATATTGTCAAACAGCTGCTTCCTTCACTCTGTAAACAAGTACTCTGTCTTGGTGCAGATTCACATCAATCCCACCAGGACTGGTTTCGTCTCTTTGAACTTGTACTCTTAGGCATTGTATAATGGCTCTTTTATTCCCTTATCCTGGAATCAGACACAATCATTAATCACAGTCTCATAATATTTATAATAAATTACAAGTTTCTATAGTATAAAACTTTTGGATATGCATAAATATTAAAACAAATATATATTTTTAACTTATATTACTGCAATATCAGAAAAAGATTATTATTGGTAACATGTGCTTGAAGTACAAAAAATAAGAGAAAAAAGAAAAGTCAAATCCTCTAATGTGCATACAAGGAAAAGCAATAATATATACTTACATATTTTTTAAATTAAAAAATATATAGTTTACAATCAGTGAAACACTGTATTTGTCCAAGGAGGGGCAGAATACAAAGTATTCTCACCCAAAAATGAGATCCATTTCCTTAACTTGGCCATGATTCAGTGTGAGTGCAAATGATTTTTACCAAGTAACAGCTTTTCAGAACAGTAGTATAACAGCTAATTCACATTCAAGAACTCCCCAAATCCTCCAAATCATAAAAACCATCTAATGACAATAGCAAATAAACTGCTATCATTATGATTCACATGAGTTGCTGTGTGACATAAAAAAACAACAACTATGAAGCTCATAGATACTTGTCAGAAGTTCTATAGATCTAACAAATCTTTCAACTTTGGTAGAGATATTTTTACCAAAGTCTATTACTGCTATCATTACAAACTGTGGTAGAGGAGCAAAAACCAAACAAACAAACAAACAAAAAAACCTCTGTACTGCTGATGAAAAACCTTTTGGATCTAAAATGTCACCAAGAATCTAAATCATTCTGGTGGAAGGGTAGAGTAAGCTGAAAAGTTACAAATATAACCATCCAGAAGTCACTTGGTTAGCTGGGTAATGCTCCCTCTCAAGAGACATCCACAGGTACCACCCCACTAGGAAAACCTTCTCACCTCCTGGATGAAACTGTAACAATTACAAAAGGCATGTCTTTATATGTATTATCCATTACATTTTTTATAAATGTGGAGGTGGGGAATACAATAATGCTATTGCACTTCAACTACTAAATGAACCCTACCTTTTATTACAAACAACTCAAAGGCAGGCAAATGTTTAGTCAGAATTAGGGATGCTTCTAGATATCTGAAAGTCACTTATGAAGACCCCTTAAAATCAATTAAAAATTTTAGGTCATTAAATTTTCCAACAGTTCTATACAGGTTGTAACCAGTTAAGGATTTACATAAGTGTTTATGGACTTTTACAATGGTATTTTCTCTAGTCCAGTTACTTGGGGAGGTACAAATAAAGATAGTAGGATGGTACAAATAAAAACAGTTTAACAGAACATATAGTAAATAGCCAAAACACAGTAACTTAAAATGATATAGTGTAAATTCAATCTTAAAATAAACAATCAGCAAATACAACATATGTGACAGGACATAGGCACTGAATTCAAGTGTCCTTTTCTCCAATTCCAATAGCAAAGTTATAGACTTCATCACTATTTTGGAGGGGAATGAACTGGAATAGTTAACATCAATGAAACAATGAAGTCTGAAAAGGCTTAAAAATTCACCTCTACACACTTTAAGATTCCTTCCCCTCCCCAGTATCATCATCCATCTAGATTCTTTTGGTCACACCTCTGAGGTTCCCTATACATGCACTTGGTGGAGTGTGGACAAATCACATATTGGGTGTGTGGCAGACACTGAATATGACAAAGAGGTGTGAGGAGATGAATCTCCCCCCTGAATTGTAGAATTACCCAAGCTAATCACAAGGATAAGTGCACTGAGGAAGAGTAGTAAGAAAAGACATCCTAAATCTGGGAGCTGTTTCAGATAGGTAATACACTTCTCTTTCATAGAGTGAGCCATGCTTGCAATTCTACTTCCTTTTTGTAGTTTGGAAGAGTAACCTTTCTTCCCATCCCACCAGGGATAAAGGTGCCAGGGAACCACTTGCTTCCTCTATCACATGGACAAGGAGTTAAGAGAATAGAAGTGTTTCCTGAGGTAAAGGCCTTTATGAGGCTAATTATTGCCTAAGACAGTGATGGGCAAACTTTTTAAAGAGAGGGCCAAAGGAAATGAAATGCTCATCTGTCAGTCTGTTTCTAAGGCAACTCTTTCAAAGTTTCAATGTATTATATACTACTCATTGTATTCATCAGATTAGGAATAATGTTGCGGGGCCAGATAGAACATTTCATGTTCTGGCCAGTGGGCCATAGTTTGCCCATAACTGGCCTAAGAGAAACACACCCAGGCTTCTAATGCAGCAGCACTCAGCTGTTAGCAATGTAAGGGAAAGAGGGGTTAATACTTTATCAGCGACCCAGAGAGCAGCTCTAAGGATTCCCAGTTTGTGTGTTCTTTTCTAAAGACAAGGCGGCAGCAATCAGCAGCAGCAACAGCAATAGCAAGAACAATAGTAATAGGAGCAGGATAAGCAGCAGTAGCTTGGCTGGGACCACCCAGGCAGTTAGCAGTTGGAGTTCCCCAGAGTGGGGAGGGTAAGAAGGCCTCAGCATGAGAAACATGTTGTTGTTTTTTTTTAATTAAGGGTTCTAAAGTCCACTTCTGGTTGCCATAAATAATGGATTTAAATTAATATCCAATAATCCAAGTATTATAATTTTATAAAGTCTATTGATAATCACTAGAAGTAAAGGAATAAAATTTTCCTTACAACATTTACCACTTTCCTTCTCTGTCCTGTTAGCCAATCTGATAGGTGTGAGGTGGTACCTCAGAGTCGTTTTGATTTGCATTTCTCTAATTATAAGAGAACTAGAATACTTTCTCATGTGCTTATTGATAGTTGTGATTTCTATATCTGAAAATTGCCTATTCATGTCCCTTGACCATTTATCTATTGGGGAATGGCTTGATTTTTTTTTGTACAATTGATTTAGCTCCTTTTATATTTGAGTAATTAGACCTTTGTCAGAGGTTTTGTTATAAAGATTTTTTTCCCAATTTGTTGATTCCCTTCTAATTTTGGTTGCATTGGTTTTGTTTGTACAAAATATTTTTAATTTAATGTAATCAAAATCATTTATTTTACATTTTGTAATTTTTTCTAACTCTTGCTTGATTTTAAAATCTTTCCTTTTCCAAAGATCTGACAAGCATACTATTCTGTGTTCATCTAATTTACTTATAATTTCCTTCTTTTTATTCAAGTCATTCACCAATTATGAATTTATCTTTGTGTAGGATGTGAGATATTGATCTAAACTTAATCTCTCCTATATTGTTTTCTAATTTTCCCAGCAGTTTTTGTCAAATAGTGTTTTTTTTTGTACCAAAAGCTGGGGTCTTTGGGTTTATCATAGACTGTTTTGCTGATGTCACTTACCCCAAGTCTATTCCACTGATCCTCCCTTCTGTCTCTTAGCCAGTACCATATTGTTTTGATGACCACTGCTTTATAGTACAGTTTAAGATTTGGTACTGCTAGGCCACCTTCCTTCATATTTTTTTTCATTATTTCCCTTGATATCCTTGATCTTTTGTTCTTCCAAATGAACTTAGTTATAGTTTTTTTCTAATTCAGTAAAAATGCTTCTTGGTAATTTGATAGGTATGGCACTAAATAAGTAAATTAATTTGGATAGAATGGTCATTTTTATTATATTAGCTCTTCCTACCCATGAGTACTCACTGTTTTTCCAATTGTTTAGATCTAGTTTTAATTGTTTGGAATGTGTTTATATTCTTTATGGAATATAAATTTACTCCATTTTATCTCTTTTCCAATTTCTTTTAATATTATCTTTTTATCTCTAGTTTTATATATAAATACACACACCCCCCCACACACACATATAAATCTTGACAGTTTATCCCATTCAGTGTGTCACTGTTCCCTCTAAGTATACTTCTTCTAGGTACCCTGACGAGAGTAACAATTTTTAAGAGTTATCAATATCATCTTTTCTTATAGGGATACAAATCATTTGAACTTATTGGGTCCCTTAAAGAAAAGGTTGTGTTTTTTTTCCCCTATCTTAATTACCTTTTGGTGATTCTCTTGCGTTCTATGTTTGTACAGCAAACTCTCTGCTTAAGTCCAGTTTTTTCTTTATTAATGCTTGGAAGTCTTTATTTTGTTGAATGACCACATTTTTCAATGCAAGAATATAGTCAGTTTTGCTGGTTGCAAACCCAGCTCTCTTGCTTTCTGAAATATTATATTCCATGCCTTCTGGTCCTTCAATGTAGATGCAGCCAGATCCTTTGTTATCCTAACTATGGTTCCCTGGTAACTGAATGACTTCTTCTTAGCAGCTTATAATATTTTTCCTTGATCTGGAAGTTTTTGAATTTGGCTATAACATTCCTGGGAGTTGTCAGTTGTGGATTAAATGTAGGAGGTGATCTGTGGATTCTGTCCAGGTTTTTACTTTTGTCATGATATTCTGGTAGACCAATAATTCTTAAATTGTCTCTCTGAGATTTGTTTTCCAGATGTGAGGTTCTGCCGATGAGGTGTTTCATATTTTCCTTAAATTTTTCATTCTTTTGATTTTGTTTTATAGATTCTTGCTGCCTTGTGAAATCATTTGCTTCTAGTTGTGGAATTCTAATTTTTAAAGACTGAATTTTATCCCTGGATTTTTGATCATCCTTCTCCTTTTTCCAATTATCTTCAACCTCTCTTGATTGTTGTTTGAGTTCTTGAATTAATTGAATTTTAGGTTCTTGAGTTAATTGAATTTTGACATCTTCTAAAACCTGTTTCCAATTTGCTTGAGTTTCTTTGGTTTTGCTTGGGGTTCCTTGTTCTTCTTCTATTTTGTTTGCTCTTTTTCACTTCCTGGAAAGCAGCTTTCAATTGTAATTTCTTTTTTTCTTTTTCTCTTGTTTATTCATATTTTTTTCTTCTTTCTCTTCTGAACCTTCTCTGCTCTGCTGTAGATTAGGTTAAGCAGATGGTTTTAATGAACTTTGATGTAAGAGTTTCCCCAGCTGGCAACAGAAGTTTGTAGCTACTTTCTCTGCAGTCTATGGGGGGAGGGGTGTTGGAGTTTCTCTGCCCTCTGAAGACTTATTATCTGTCTTATTGGTGGGAATAAGCCAGGGCAGTGTTGATCTGTAGAGCTTGATGTGCCCTGAGGCTAAAACCTTGAGAGAAGTGTGTGGGAAGATGGAGTGTTTTCTCTGTGTCTAGATTGCCTCTCTGAATTTCTCCTCTAGCCACCTCCCTGTGTTCAATGCCCTGATCACAGTGCCTACAACACCCTCTTTCCAGGCTAGTGTGTTTGCCTGTCCAGAGATTCCAGGAGCTGCTGGATACTCCACACAGCATGTGGGGAAGGGGTCCTGGGATTCCCCTTCTTCCTTACCTTCAAACCCAACAGTTGAAGAATTCAGGCCTTTTTTCTTGGCATACCTCTTTAGCTGTCCAACAGTAGGATCCCCCAGTTCTGTCCTGTTGTTAGATTTGGTTTTCTTTCCCCTCACAGTGATTTGTTTTTTATCTCAGTGTAGAAGGGTATGGAGGTCTGAACTTTTGCTTTGTTTAAGCCACCATCCTCCCAGAATTCTCATTTTTTTGTGATTTCAAAGGACAAAGAAAATGGAAAAGTAGCAGACTGGATAGTCAGGCCCTGGACACAGGAATACACACTAATTTTCCAGAACCCAGTCCTTTTTACTCTAGAACTCTGATATAAGATTGGATATGACACATTAAAAATAAATTCTTACATAACTGTGTACCAGTGAGTTTTGGTAACTTTCCTAGAATCATATATATAGTAGGCAAAGAAATTGGGAATTGATGCTGAGTGCTTAAGCACTGTCAAATTTATAAATGTCAGATGATAGTTGTAAGAATAAAGAGAGCCTCTGCCAAAACTTTAATAATAAAGGTAGCCGGTAATGAATGTTATGATAGAGTGGGGGAGAGAGAGTCTATATGGTGAGAATCTCTTCTAGCTCTCCCCTCCCACTGAATATACACTGGGAGGCTTTGAGGGGCTGTCATCCCAAAACTGGGTGACCTGGATTTTTGTGCTGCTGGGGTATGTGGTTCCCCTATCCAATTCTGAATGAGGGTGGGGTTCACACAAGCCTCCCTCAAGGTCAGTCAACTTCACAGTGGGTGGTCCAGCTCCAAGATGGAGACAGCCAGACCAAACTGAGGTTCCCCACTCCCTCATTGTCTCTCAGGCACTCTGGAATGCTATCTGACTAATAATTGGCTTTTATTAATCACAATTCATGGATTGGGTAAAGGGGTGAAGGGTAGAGGGATTTTGGGGTGCCCTCTTCTCTATTTCTATGGGGTCAATCACTTAGGTGGGAAACCCAATTGTTCCCACTTCTAAGCTTCTCCCCTCGCCCCTTCGTCTTCTGATTCTATTTCTATTTCTCTATTTCTATCCTTTTCTATAATTGTAAGTTAGAACAGAAAGGGTCTCTCAGCAAGGTTGGGTAATGGGAGAAGGAGACTAAGAGATCACTCCCAAAATGGAGTCCCAAAACTTAGCTAACTCAATGGTTGAAGTCTCAACATGTGAGATGCGATGGAATCTTTGACCAGGGAATCAAGGTTTCAAAGTCCAAAGAAAGATCCTCAGAAAGCCCTCAGGACTGGATTCAAGCTGAGATGTCCTCCTCCCGAAGACCTCTCCTCTCTTTCTTCCTCTGAGCAACTCCCAGAATCCTCTCTCATCTCAACCATCACCAACTGTCCCCAACTGTCAGCTACTCCTTCTCTGACTCCTTTTGTCCCAGCCCCTTTGCACAAATCCCATCCTTACATAGTGCCAGCAATGGTGGAGGTAGCAGTGATTTGGTCGTGATAATATTGAAAGGCAATATAACAAATTGAATTGTGACCTGGCCTTGGAGTTAAGGCAGACCTTGATTCAAAGTCCACTCTGACACACACACTAGTTATGGCATCATGAGCTGATCATTTAACTTTAGAGTGCTCCTATCCAATCCCATATGCAATGATGGAAAGAATGCCCTCACTGGGGGAAGCCTGTATGAAATAAACAAACCAAAAATAAAACAGGCTAACTAATATTAACAAACGTTAATTTATGCTAAACAACATAAGATGTATCGAAAAGCTTGTTACAATAGACCAACACAGACAGTAAGATAGTTTTTCTGATAAAATGTATCCAAAAGAGTTATGAAGATTTTGAATGGATTGCCTTGAGAGGCACTGGATTACCTGCTTCCTGAGAAACTTTTCAGCTTAAGTGGGCCAGCCGCTTTTGGGGAATGCTATATCAGGATGTCTATATACATATACATTTGTGTGTGTGTGTGTGTGTGTGTGTGTGTGTGTGTGTGTGTGTTTGCACGTGTTGGACTAAATACCTGCTAAATTTCCCTTCAAAATTTAAAATTCTTGGTTCTTTAAGTGGATAACTTTGGTTGGAACTTTTATGTGAATGGAATTACAATAAAATTATTATTTAAATCTCAGCAATAAAGAACCATAGCAGTTTGGTTAATGCTGGTACTGTATTCAAGCCATATCACCCTGGGAAAAACCATAAGCATGATTAATTAAATGACCACTATTCCTTCCATTAATCACATGCTTTTACTTTATGTCCATGATCACAATTCTACCTATTATTAGAATCAAAGCAGAATTGTGGGAGGTTGTCAGAATTAATAAAGATCTTTGAAGTCATAAATTCATAATTGGAGTGTTATTTTAGAACTTGTGTGATCCCCACCAATACATACATTACCTCAATTAGCATTAATATGAGTGGCAGAAGGAGAAGCATGGAGTATGCTGAGGAACAATTTATGTTGGATGAATAAACTGTGCCAAAGCTCACACTGACAGGATTCTGAGTTATTATAAAGGCTCTGAGAAAGGAAGATAAAAAAGCTACATTGTCTGTAAGAATTCCTGCATATGGGAAACTACTAAAACGTTAAAGTTTTAAAACTTGTTTTTGCAGAAATAGGACATAAACAAACCCCTGTTTATGTTATTATTATGTTATTGCTGTTACTTTTGTTGTTTCTATTGTTGCCTTTGTTATACACTGTCAATGAGATCAATAAGGCATTATTAACTTTATGCCTTCCACTAACTCAAACCCAGTACCTTGTATGAATGCAAAGGGAAGGCAGAGAACAGGGAAAGATAAAGCAGAGATTAGGTAGATAGATAAATACATTAGATAGATAGATAGATAGATAGATAGATAGATAGATAGATAGATAGATAGATAGATAGATAGATAGATAAATGCATGCATATAAATAAATGTGTTTATATATGTGTGTTTGGGGTGTGCATTTTTATGCTCTTAGCTTAAATTTTCAGCTAAATATAGTTTATGAGTAATTCATTTGAACAAATGAAGGAAAAGAACCAAAACATCTCTCAGTTTCTCCCCTTACTTTCTCATTATCTATTTCATTATTGTTCTTTCTCTCATTCTCTCTCTATCTCTCCCAATATCTCTGCCACTACAATTCCTCCCTCCATTCCATTATTCCTTCTTTCTGATAGATTTTGGACTGAGACATAAGAAGCTGTCTGATTTAAAACTCTCATTTTACACATAAGGAATATAAGGTCTAAAGAGCTTAAGTGATTTGCCTGACATTTTGCAAGTAGTAAGTGGTAGAAGTGGGATTGAATTTAGGTCCTCTGATTACCAATACTTTGCATAGCAAATAGGTTGTTCAGAGCATAGATTTCATAAAGTGGAATGGTATGAGAAAAGGCTAGCCAGCATAATGGATCCATATTTTAGAAGATCTGTTATACCACTCATAAAGATTTGTATTTAATTTCTTAAATGACAGATAACTCCTGAAAAATTGTTAGCAGAGGAATGGTGTGATGAGAGCTGTGCTTTTGGGAGGCATAATGTGACAGTTATACGTCAGAGAAAAGAAGAAAACAAGATTTGGAAACTGGGTAAAGAGATCATTATAATATGGTAAGCTAGGAGTATGAAAGGTCTAAACAATGGTAGTGTCAATGGGCATGGAGAAGAGAGAACAGGTAGGACAGATATTGAGGTGGTGGGATTGATAGGACTAAAATGTGATTTTATATGGAGAGATAATTAGAGGGAGGAACTTGGCTCTGATAGTAATGGAGAAAATGAATGACATAATAATTAGCTTAAGCTGGAAAACTAGAAGAGAAAAAAAGGAAGGAAAGAAGGGGCAGGAAGGTAGGAAGAAAAGAAAGTAGATATTAACAAGAATTTTCAAATTTTAGTTTTAGATAAGTCAAATGGGACTTCTAGAGGGAGACACTAAATATTCAGTTGAAAAAGTCTATCCATTATTCAAGTAAATAATTGGAACTGGAGATAGTTTCAGGATCATTTACATAAAGGTAGGTTATAGTTAAAACCATGGCATTAGTTGACATTGACTAACCAAAGAATGAAGAAAATAAAGAAGTGTGTTGAAGTCAACTCCTTAGGAAAAATCATTTAAAGATCATAAGCAGAAGGAAGACAGGTGATCAAAGGAAACAGATAAAACAAAATTCAGTGAAATAGGCCACCCAAGTGAGTTAAGTGTTGAAGGAGAATACCATATCAAAAAATTGAATAGTGTTCAATTAAGTTACATAGTAGAAGATAACTTGGAAAAAATTAATTTGATCCAAAGAATGGTACAAATGGAAACCAAAATGTGAAGGGCCTATAAGTAAATATATGGTTAGGAAATGAAGACAGTGACTATATATTTTTTCTTTCTTGAAGTTTTGAAGAAATGAAAAGGTAAAAGCTTAATTCATTCATTATTAATCTCAACGGACAATTTTGGCATAGTCAGGTACTTAATACCATTAGCAGAACTAGCTGAAAAGTTAAAAAATGTAAATAATCAGTTTTTAAGGTTTATGTCAGTTTTTAATGCATGTATTTATTCAGCTGGAGTCAAATAGCCAATTTTCTTATTTTTCACTGAATTTATCAGTTTGTTTTGACATTATGTTGACATAGCCCCAAGCTATTTTCCCATTTCACCTACAAAAAATAATCTATATGAACATAGACATTCACATGGTGCTTTTATTTTCAAATGCAAGAACCTTATGCTTTATTTATTTAGATGATTTCTTCCTTTCTCAATGACATTTTAATCCTAAAATAGGGAAAGATTTAAATTTATGTGATCATTAGGCTCCCAATCTGTTACCATCTGTAACCATCATTAGAGATACTTTTTTTTTTTTTCTGAAATAGAATGACTTACCCAGAGTCACTCACCAATCAATGTCAAAATATAATTGGGAATTTGATCTATTAAAATATTCCCTTTCTCTTGCAATTTCTTACATGTTGTTCAATTATTTTATTTGTGTCCAACTCTTTTGTATCTCACTTGTGGTTTTGTTCACAAAGATATTTGTGCTTTGCCATTTCCTTCGCTAGCATTACTTAAAGGGGAAAAAAAGCTGAATTTCTGGTGAGAAGATATGCAAAGAGACTTTGTCCCCTCTGAGAGCTTCAACCATGAAGTGATGCTAGTGAGTACATTTTTATCCTATTTACCACTGTTTCTCTATCTCTCATTTGCCACTTGCTCTTATTTCCAACTTTGTAGAAAAGGATACATGCTGTGATAGGTAACCTGGAATGATACAGTAGAAAGTTCTTTAGGGCATTCCTCTTCTAGCCTTGTCAAATTCTAAGTCAAGAAAATGACACTTAGGGAGGCTAAATGTTTTGCCCAAGGGCACAAAGATAATTCTTAGGAAAAATAGGATTATAATCCAGGTATCTTACATTCCAATTTACTGATATTTCAATTTACTCCTCTTCATCCTGATTGCAAATCAGTATCTCTCTCTCTTAAGAAACCAAAAAGTTACTAAAGTAATTTACTGAACTGTAAAATGAGGATAATAAAACCACCTTCCTTTCATATATTTGTAAAATTTTATCATAATATCAGGCACACAGTAGGTGTTAAATAAAAGCTTGTTTCCTAATTTTTTTTTAAAATTCTTCTTTTGAAGTGTTTTCTCAAATTTACTCTTTTTACATCTGAATATCTAAAAATCAAGGCCTGGAATATTATAGCTATTTAATAAATTGGTGACTTGACTTGACTGCACCATCTCAATACCATCTCAATTCTCTGATTATATTGTGGAAGATTTCTAGTTATGCTCTCTAACTCCATCCTTCCTCTCTCTGTTTAGTTTTGTATATGATTCCCAAATTAATCTTCTTGAAATTTTGCTTTAATCACATCATTCTCTTGCTTAAGAAATCACTGCTCTTTGTCCACTGTCTACTACCTTAATGCAGAATGTTCTTGTCTGGTTTTAATGATCTCTATAATCTTGTTATCCTATTTATTAAATGTTATTTCTGACTACTCCCCTTAATGTTCATCTGTGCATGTGTGTTTGTTTATACAAATATACACACACTCTTTCACACACACACACACACACACACACACACACACACACACACTCCCTTCTAGTTAGGTAAATTTCATCAATCTTCATTGCATGTTTCTGTCACTGTTGGTGTTCATATTAATCTCCTGTACTTTATATATCCTTCCCTTCTCTCCACCTATTCAAAAGTTATTCAGAAAGACCCTCTTCAAGTACCATGAAACTTTTCCTGACTACATAATTAGTGGTAAGTGGATGCAGTGCTCAGATAATATTAGCAAGATATGAGGTAAATAAAACAGAGGGAGTGACTCTGGACAATTCACTTAGTCTCAGTTTTCTTTATAGTTAAATGGGAATGATATCTACCTCTTATGGGGTGTTGAGAGTAGCAAATTGTATATTTATGAAGCACTTATCACAATGCCTGGCACAAAGTAGATATTCAATATATCTTCTCTCCCTTCCTTCCTTCCTTCATTCTAAGCCTAAATTGGTCCTTCTGAGAAAATTTAGTACATTATTATTATCTTATTGGCAGAGTTCAACAGTTAAATATTCTTCAATTTCTTCTACTTATCTCATATCTGTAACTGTACGAGGTCAGACATAATTTACTTTTCTTTTGACTTCCCCATCATGAGAACAAAAATCAGCATTAATCAGAATTAAATTAAGGAGCCAAAAAAATCTTGATAATCTAAAATGCTAGAATGAATCTAGTTGGATTAAAAATCAACTTCATAAAATCCAAGATGGGGGAGGTATAGCAGAAAAGAGTTGGAAATTTCGCAGAGAAATGATGACTTTTTTTAAAATAGAGTTTTAATGAGATCTAAGTATAATATGAGCCAATACAGATAATAGCACCCACAAAAACAATTTGTGTATGTCTGTGGGTTTTTACAGGTATAGTGTCCACAAATAGAGCTAAAGAAGAGACTCTAACTTAGTCCTATTGGCACAGGACCCAGGTTTGACCTCTGGACACCTCACACTCCAGAAGTGTTCTAGATCAAAAAGGACATAAGAAATTCCTTTCTGCTTCCTAAGAGGAGTGTCTCCCCACACATTAGACTTTTTCTTAGCTATTCAATTAACATAGATATATACCTCCCCGATTCCACTCTGATAAGCATCAGGAGGTCCTAATCTAATTATCCCTTGAATTTCGCAGATCACCCCTTATGCCCCCAACCTCAATGAATTATCTCATTTCTGATTCACCCTATTCCCCCTTCCTTATCCTATAATCCCTGTTGTTAAAAGGGATTTATCCTACAAACTCCATCTCCTCTGGGAGGCAGTGTTCCACCTGCACACTGTCTCCTGGCCCTTCAACATGGCTTCCAAGTTAATAAATTTCTCATTTTATTTTTTTGCTACTTTTGGAGTCCTGCATTCTTGCAAAAGGTAACCTGTTCTTAACCTGGGGTTTCACCTCAAAGCTCTCCCACAACAATATCATATCTGAAGTCTTATATTAACCTTCTCAGCTACAGATATTAATGACATTGGTAAAGTGAGAGATATTCAGAAAATAAGGATATGACCACTAGAGAACATACCATAAATGATTTGTTAAAGCAGTTCATGATGTTTATACCTAGAAATAAAGAAGGGGATCCCTTCCCCTCCAATATTTTTTTCTCATTGGTACAAAGTAGGTTCTAGGAGACCAATAACTTTAGGTGATCAAGTAAAGAGGAGGCTGCCTTCAACTGGGTCTTAAATCATTTCTCCTCTGCAAATGAGAGGTAATAATGTAAATAAGTTAAGAGGTTTTTTTTTTTTAAGATTCAGCTACACACATAAACAATTTTCAGAAGAAAATATTTTTTTCTCTTTGTCCTGACATATCACCTGCATTTTCCAAGGGCTTTTCTCTAGAATATGGTGAATAGCTTAAGAAGAAAATATGTGTATTTCTTACTCTTTATTTTAGAAAATCTCAAAAGTGATTTTTCTTGTCCTCTGAGTGTGTTGCTGAATGTGGAAAAGAGGATCTTCATGTATATAACCAATGAGATTTTTCTTGGCTCCTATCACACTTAAGGTGGGAGAAGTCACTACCAAAATTAAAATGGGTTTGAGGTTAACTTCTGAAGTGATCTTTGAACTTTGGAAGATATAGGGAATATTCATGCTTCAAGCTGTGATGGCTGGTGAGCATCTGCTAATAGTCTAGACCAGTGATTCCCAAACTTTTTTGGTCTACTGCCCCCTTTCCAGAAAAAAAATTTTAATAGCAATTAATAGGAAAGATAAATGCACCTGTGGCCATCACAGCCCCTCTGGATCGCTGCAGCACCCACCAGAGGGTGGTAGCACCCACTTTGGGAATCACTGGTCTAGACATATCCCAGAAAATTTAGCAAGCTGGCAATTCATAATGGATTCCATCACTTTGTAGAGCATCTAAAATTATAGTTATTTGTTATAGAGTAGTATTTAGAAATTGTGATAACCTATAATTTTGTTAATTGATTTGTACAAACATGTATAAAAGGGATAGATAATAAGAAAGGGAATTTCTTAATCTTCTAACATCTTCTAAATATTTTTATGGTCTTTTTAATGTGAAGAAAATTTCTAACAATATATTGCAAAAACAATCAATATTATAGGGCTGGTAGCTAGAGTGCCCTGGTTTGGAATCATGAAGACTTCATGTGTTCAAATCAGGCCTCACACATACTAGCTATGTGACCCTAGGCAATTTACTTAAGCCCATTTGTCTTAGTTTTCTTATCTATTAATGAGCTAAATGAGGAAATTACAAAGTACTCTAGTATCTTTGCAAAGTAACTCTTAATGGGATTAGAGTAGGCATATGGGTGCAGCATCCCTTGGAGACCCCAAGTCACTTAAAGGATCCAAGACAAAAAAGAGCACATGAAAAATTTCTTGGTCCCTAACCCTGTAGTGGGACACAGGAAACTCAGAAATTCTGAGGGACACCTCAAAGACTCCTCTGAGCTTCTAACCTCAGGAGTACAGTTTATCCAAGAACAAATAGTCCCCCATAAACAATGACAAAGATGGCAGCTATGTTCCTTAATTTTGAAATCACATATCTCCCTGATAGTCAACATTTCCAACCTTAGGCACCTTCTCCTTCTCCCCAGGTTTCTGTTCTTATATATCACATCTAATGAGCTTTAACTATAAAAGTATATAAACTGGACTCTCCTATCCCTGGAGGAAGCAACCTCCATCTTGCCTCTGGATCATTCAACTTTCCCTCCTAATAAATCTCCTTATTTTCTATAGATTTATTGGGGCCTGGTAATTCTTCAGGTGGGAACTCCTCTGTGTCAACTTCTTTTCATAGAATCCCTAAATTTGTCCCTGTCCCTTGGGAAATTGCCTTAAGGGAAGTCCCAGTGTCATCTCCTCTAAGATCGAACAATAAACTTTAAAGTACCCAATGGCCTCAGCTTAGATAGAATTACTAGATATAACCAAATCTTAAGTACTATTTGTCTTAGAAATTTCTTCCATTGTATCCTAGGTCTCTCCCAGGTGGTCCAGCCCCTGGTTTTCCCTAGTGTCCATTATAAACCAATCAATTGAAACTTTCTATCCTGTATTTTCCCAAAAGTATATAAGACCCCAAATTCTTTAGCTCACTGGAAAATTTCCTTTTGAGTTGCTTAATCCCAAGTGACCTTGTAGTGGCTGATCTGAGCATTGTTTTCCTTGTCTGGATTAAAGACTTGTTTTTTTAACTACTTTAAGGTTTCTGTGTTTTTCAATGTTGACCCCTCTCTGCAGCTTGAACCCCTCTCAGCAATATGCATCACACACATCTGAAATCAGGAAACTGATCCCCAACAACAAGGTTACAAAGAGTCAGGCAAGATTGAAAATACTGACCAACAAAATCAGTGTCAAGGGAGGCAGCTTAGCTAGTGGAATAGAGCCTGGTTTAGAATCAAGAAGACCTGTATTCAAGTCCAGCTTCTGAGTCAAAAAATTCATGTTACTTAATCTCTCCATTACCTTAAATATCTTACATCTAATTACAGAGAAGTTGAGCTGCCTTTTGTGGAAGCAGACAATTTCAACCCTCTTTTAGAAGCACTAAGAAAATATATCTAATTTTTAAACCTAAAGCCTTTAGACTAATTTGAAAGAGAAATGCTTGCAAATCTTTCTCAATTCAAAACTATATTTTATACATATATAAAATATAAAAAAGTTAATAAAATATAAAAAAATATAAAGCTCCCCTATCTTTGATCAGTCCAGCAATATATTCTCCTTAGAAGTAATTTTGGGTAGGGTCTAGACAAAAACAAGAGCAAGAGATAGGAATCCTGGATTGATGTGCTTGTTGAATAGCTTTTTATGGTATTTCCAGGAAGAATGAGTATAATGATCAACCTCAAAGTTATAAGAAAAGTGAATAAGGAGGGAAAGGAGATGATGAGAAAAGTTTCTAAAAGGAATGGTCTTAGAGAATGAGCGATTTTAGCAAAAATTTTTCCAAAGAATTTGCTGAATTGTTTTCTCTAAATGAAACAAATTGTTACCTAAATTTTATATCCTTAATTAATTTATATCAGGAAATATTTTTGTTTGAAATATTATAAAATCGAGATTCCAGAATTAATTATTTGTGTGGAGAAATGTCTAATTGTCAAAAGTTGTGAGTAAAATCTGTCAATTTATATATTTTTTCTCTAAGCAGAATTATGCTTTCTTAAATTTAAGGTGATGACAAATTAGTAAAAAGGAAAACAAAATCTTTTTCAGATAGATACATGCCCCCAGTCTTTAGAATTAAATATATATATATATATATATAAATAATTTTTTTTTTCTTTTAGCATTTACCAGAGGGAGTTAATTAACTGGGGTTTCCCTATAACAATGAGATACCAGGTATAATATATAGGTAAATGAGAGATAGATGCTGTAAATCTGTACACAGAATATATATGTACCTGTGCATGCATGTGTGTTCATGTGTGTGTATGTGTGTGTATTACTGTGGGTTACTATAGTGGGACCCAGAAATAAAGAGAGGGGAAAATGGAGTGAGATACAGAAAACCAAGAAGTTTCAGAGGACAAATTAAGGATTCCCCTAAACTTGTCTGGCCAGAGAAGACCTTCCCTGATGACCAAGATGGCACGTATATTCCACCCTTATGAAATCTGCATATATCTTGAAAAATAACTTCTTCAACTTCCAGCTCTTATCCTGAGTCCCCTGTTCTTGTAAGTCACAAGTCAACCTCAGTCCCCACTCTCCCCCAAAGTTACCCATCCTTGAGGATACTTGTCAACTTTAAACCCTTCCCAAAGTCACAGAAGTCACCACCTCCAGGACCCTTTCTCCCCGACTTACCTGTAAGTCATCATGTCTCCTGTCCCCTTGTTTGTCAGCTCTCAGTCCTCTCATAAAACCAATAAAATCCCACTTTTAGTTACTTCAGGTAGACAGACTCCCACTGGGAAACTGCCTCCAAGTCATCTATTTCCCTCATAAACCTTCTTAACTTTTTTGGGGTGTTTTTCTAATTCTTTAGGTGGGAAATTCTCCTGAATTGGGACATCACAATATTACTTCTACATTTCAGAATTGTCAGTTAGAATTATTCATATTTTTATAAATGTCAGTTACAGCCTACAACAACCAACATTCCAGGAATCACAAAGATCACTATGCTCTAGTGAGTGAATTACTTAATTTATTCATCTTTAGGGAAATGGATATAGGGTATTTTTGAACTGTGGTTGATTTCCCTATGGTTTTTTGTTTGTTTGTTTGTATTGTTTTTGTTTGTTTCCTCCTGTATTCTGTCAAGAATGCCTCATCAGAGAACTTCTCTTAGATCCTCCATTTGTGGAGGTGACCCAAAGTAGCTACTTTATAATCCCACTTTATGGTCTTCTTCTCCAGTAACTCATGTTCCTGCAAGACTAAAATTCACATCTCCTCAGTACCACTTGGCCTTGTGACCTCTCCTTCCCTCTGATTGTTGAAGGGAGAAAGTGAATATCAGAGAATTCTTATCAGATCTTCCATCTATAGAGTGGGCACAGTGCGGTTACCTCATTTTTCCCACAGACTTCAAATCATCCTCATGCCAATGATTTGTGCAACCTTGCTCTTTTCAGTTTATTTTTATATGTTTTCTTACATCATTAAATTGTAAGCTCCTTAATAGTCAAGACTATCTTTTGCATTTCTTTGTATCCTTTGTGATTAGTTCAATGGCTGGCAGATAATGGAGCTTTCAGTTTTGTTGATTAACTAACCAAAGATTGGTGCTCAGAAATCAACTCATCATAAGAGGCTACTCCAAGAGTTGCTGTGTCTTTCAATTGGTGTTGGCTTCACTTTGGGATAAAGAGAACCTATATTATGACTAGAATACTTTTTGGATGAGATAAACTGTAACCACTGATTTGACTTACAGAAGAATTTTGAAGGAACTATTCAGAAAATGAAGTACTGTATAAGCAATTGGAAAAATATTAATTGCTCATGGGTAGGACAAGCCAATGTAGTACAAATTACAGCTCTATCTCAATTAGTTTATTTATTCATTGCAATTGCAGTAAAATTACCTAAAATTTTGCATAAACCTAGATAATTTTTTGAACAAAAATCATTTGGGAAAACAGAATGACAGGAATATCAAGTGAATTAATAAAAAAAAATCATATGAAGAAAAACTGTATAATAAAGGGGCAACCAAACAATCTGGTCATAACCAAATAATGGTGTAGTGGATCAACAAAATAGATTATACACTCAACACTCAGTGGTAAATGATCATTGTCAAGTAGTGTTTAACAAACCCAAAAACCTAAGCTTTAGGAAGAAGTATTTAATACTAGACAAAAACTGCTGGGAAAGCTGGGAAATAGTATGGCAGAAACTATGCAGAGATGAACACCTCATGTCATATACTAAGTTAAAGTCAATGGATACATGATCTAGAAATAACAGGTAACATCATAAAAAAATTAGGAGAGCACCAAATAGTTTAACTTTCAGAACTATGAATAAAGTAAGAAATTACATACAAAAAAGACATAGAGAAATTTTGAAAATGTAAAACAGATGAGTTTTGCACAAACGAAATCAATGTAACCAAGATTAAAACGCAAACAACAAACTGGGAATACACACTAGATAGAAAGATAGATAGAGAGATAGAATATATACATAATATATTATAATGTATTATATTATACATATAAATCATTATATATTGTATTACATGATGATAACACACATACATATGTATGCATCTATATGTATTTACATGAGTGTCTCAGACAAAGGTCTCATTTCTCAAGTATATAAAGAATTGAGTCAAAATTAGAAGAATATAAAAGATTCTCCAATTAACAGTTGGTCAAAGGACCAAACAGGCAATTTAAAAATGGTTAACATGACAAAAAGGAAATGATAAATGTTGATGGGGATATGAAAAAATTGGGACATTAAGGCACTGTTGGTAGAACTTTGACCTGATATGATCAATTTGAAATGCAAAGTGTCATCAAATTCTATATACCCTTTAATCCAGCAATACCACTAGGTCTGTATCCCAAAGAGATTAAATATAGAGAGAAAAGACCTACTTGTACTAAAATATTCATAGTAGCTTTTTGTGGTGGCAAAGAACTGGAAACTAAAAGGGTGTCTAGCACTTAGGGAAATGACTAAAGAAATGGGATATATGGCTGTAATGGAATGCTTTTGTACCATAAGAGATGGTGAACAAGATGATTACACTAACAAAAATAAACCATGATGATCAACTGTGAATGATTTAATATTTATCAACAATGAAAGGATCTGAGACAACTCTAAAGTATTTATAATGTCAAAAGCTGTCCACTGTCATAGTAGAAATTGAAGGAGCCTGAATGTAGATTGAAGAGTACTGTTCTTCACTTCCCTAGCTCATTTCACAGATGAGGAAATAGAGAGGCAAAAAAGATTAAGTGACAACCCTAGGGCTATACAGCTAGGAAATATCTGAAACCAGACTTGAACTTTGGGAGATGAGTCTTCTTGACTCCCAGACCTGGCACTCAATCTGCTGTGTATCATGGTTTTGTTTGTTTGTTTGCCTAGAAAAAGAGTAGGACAAGTCCAAAGAGGGATAAGCATTACAAAGTGGATAAAGCACTGTACATGGAGCCTGGCAGAGCTCATTTCAACATCCACTGCAGTTATGACATTACTAGTTATGACATCATAGAAAACCACTTGAAATCTTTGTATATCAAGTGTCTCCCAAACAAAATCCTGGGGTAGGAGGAGAGTGAAGTGGTTTAGATGGTATCTCCGGTCCTATCCAACTCTATTTCTATGATTTAGTGTCTCTAAATCACTTGATTTAAATGAGATAGTTTCTTTGCTGTCATTGACCTCTAAATCTAAGTATCTATGCCTCTAGAGCAGTGTCAAAGCCATGGAAGATACTTTCAATTCTTGATGCCCTGCACTGAGAAATGTAGTATCACTGAGCTGGTCATAGTTAACCTGTTTCTACACCTGCATGTATTCTTAAATTTCCTTGTTCAAGTATAATAATGAAGGCATGTTGCAACTCATATGTTAAAAATCTGATGATCCATCTTACTTATTAGGGCTTCATCATCTGCATAATTTCAATAGAAATGAATTGCAGAGTGATTTTGCATTTTGTTCACAAGCACACTTTCTTTTAATAGTGAAATTTAAAGAATAAAAATATTGAACAGATAAGAGAAAAAATTGAACTGAACCTCTGATTTATTTGATATAGACTACCCCCAGATGAAGATATTCCCTCTTCTTATTCAGATAAGTACTTTCTTTGCAAATTGCAGTCTTAAGAATTTCCCCAGGGCAATGATTTGCCCAGGTTCACTCAGCCTGTATGAGTTAGAGGCCAGACTTATACTTACATCTTCCTGACTTTAAGGATATAATGAGCTTCTTTTAAAAAATACAGTATAGGTATATCTCTGGCAAGCTATATTGAAGCCTAGTTCTAAGAGTAATAAGGCAGAAGCTCCCCTAAAAAAGGTGAGGATTTCAGGGGCATAGTCCAGGTTCTATTAGGAAGGAGGTAAGAAAAATGAGGAGATTTAATGGTAAAAAAATGGAGAAAAAAATTTAAATATATTTAAGGGATGCTTTCTGCCAATTTCATAAATAGTCTCTTAATTTATGCTCCTTTCTTCTTACTTTGCCATCTTTAATTTCTAGTAATTTTTCCCTTTCATTCCCTTGCAATCATCTTATCCATAAGTACTTTCTCACTTTTTTTTCCTTTCTACTCAGAACATACTTTGGAGGAGAATCATAAATAATGGAGCACCATAATACAGTCATCAATAAACCCCTAAATGTAAATTACTTAGGAGGGAATGCCTTGTTTGATCAAAATTCCCAGGGAAAGAAAAGGAAATCGGTCTGGCAGAAATTAGACTATGACCAACACCTTATACTACAATAAATCAAACTAGAAAATTATTTAATATACCAAATAAAAAGCAGATCACATATTTTTCATAGTAATGGACAGATGTATTCTTAAGTAAGCAAAAGATAAAAGCAATTATAAAAGAAAAATAATTTGATTATTTGAATTTGAAAAGTCACTGCACAAAGAAAATGACTGCATCTGTTATAAGAGGGAAGACAAAGAATAAGAAAAAAAATTAAGTTGTGTTTGGTAAGCAAAATATATACACAATTAACAGAAGTATATGATCAAAATATATACATATATAAAATTCCTCAATAAATAGATGGTTAAAGGACAGAAATTCAAATGTTATAAAAAAGTTATAATTATCACTTTATGAAAACATTCTACAAGTCATTCACAATATGAGAAATAAAGCTTTTATTTCTTTTTGTTTTATCTCAAAACTTTTTGTTTGATCTCAAAACTAGTAGTTTGGCAAAGTTGACAAATTTGGAAGAGCGAATTTCAGAAGTGTGGGCAGATACATTGTTGGTAGAATCATGGATTAAATTAACCATTCTGAAAAACCTTTTGAAATTATTCAATGAAGTGACTAAAATTTTATATAGAAGAGGACTAACAACAAAACAGTTTAAGGAATGGTTAAATAAATTGTGGAAGATGAATCTAATGGAATATCACTGTCTTGAAATAGTCAACAAATATGAATATAGAGAAGCATGGAAAGATATATTTTAATTGGTACAAAGTAAAGTAAACAGAATAGAAAATAATATATCAAATGATAGCAACAATGTAAATGGAAATAGCAGCCACAGAAAAATTGAAAATTAATGTTCAAAATTACAATGCAAAGAAAACAAATGTTTTCACTCTTTGCCAAGTTAATAGAAGAGGATAACCAAAGTTGTGACATATTCATATTTTCATCGACATTTTCATTAGTTTTGCTAATTTTTTCTTTTTCCTCTATATCTTCATTTTCTTTTCCAAAAGTCTTTACTCACTGGTTTATTTCATGGGCAGGAAAGCAGGAAAAATATTGGAGGGAATTTACACCAAAAGAAAACAAAAGATATCACTAAAAATTTATTTTAAAAAATCAACAGTCCCTTGGAACAAAATTGCTATCCCATATGATATCTGAAATTGTATCTGTACATAGTCAGCAAACCTGGAGAAAAAGAGTATGTTCTAAAAGAAGATCCAAGTCAGCAAATAACAAATACATATGGCATATGATTGGTGTTTATTTGTACTTATTGCCTGAGAGAAGTCAAAGCCAGAGGGGTGAAAAAAAAACATACAAAACTTATAATTCATGCTCTTTAAAATAATTATGAATAGAAAAATCTAGAATGAATACAAATTAGAATAATTGTTATACCATTTTATGAAGTACATTCTTATCAGNGGAAGTCAAAGCCAGCGGGGTGAAAAAAACAACATACAAAACTTATAATTCATGCTCTCTTTAAAATGATTATGAATAGAAAAATCTAGAATGAATAGAAATTAGAATAATTGTTATACCATTTTATGAAGTACATTCTTATCAGATATAGTGGTACATTACACATAAAAACATTAAACATATGAAAAGAGAAATATAACTATCTACATACATTTACATATATATTTGTACATATATATCTTACCTTAATAGATAGTAAATAGGTACCTAATGCATGATTTATGAATGAATTAATGAATCAATCAATCAATTCAGCTAGCCAATCCACCAATTAAACATTGCTAACAATATCATGTCCTGCCTGGTTCTTTGTAATTCATCATGTGTCCTTGACCAAAACTTACTTTTCAGTCAAAAAAGTCATGTAATCTATATAAAAAGCAACAAAGGAGAAAGAGGGGGGAAAGATTAAAAATATGCAGGAGCAAAACAGAATGAAATCTGAGATTTTTGTAAGAATTTGAAATGTGAAGTGGAAAGAATAAAAGAATATGAATTTACAACAGGAAAAACATTAATTTGATGGCAAATTAAGTCCCTAATAGATGACCAAATGTCTAAAAGCTGGTGGAAACACTATTTCCAAGAGTCACATGCTTAAGATGATACAGTAAAATCTACAATTAATACCTAAGGAAACTCACTGCTTCTAATTTGTTATTTTCAGTGGCAGAAGAATGGGTTTCACTTTTGTGCTTTCATCTACATTACATGTGATGGTATGCTTAAATATCTAGCCATTGTCAGATTGTCCACTTTCATGAAGAATGACCCTCTCAGCTTAGTTTTAAAAAGATCAGAATATAAAACATTCTCTAGCATTGCAAATAAGATATTTACACTCATACTGTATGTACATTAACTAACATATATTTACACAAATACTCATATGCACATATTTCTAGACAATTTTAAAGATCTAGGATGCCAATATCACACAATGATCACCCGGATGATTTAAGAACCAAGAAGACTTGGATTCAGGTCTTGCCTCTAACATATCTTCATTGTGTGTCCCTGGTTAAGTTACTTAAGCCTTCCAGGTATCTCTAGATTGCAGAAAAAGTATTAACATTCATTGGAAGAAGATGTTCCCCACTGGAGGTATACACTCTAATAAAAATAATAGGTCAGAGTAAATAAATATATAAAATGCACTTGTGCATGTATACACAAGCACACATGTGCCAATAACCTAGATATAGATGTATAGATATTCATTTGCAAAGATATGAAGTCAGAGAACTTGAATTCAAACAATCTTGGGGAAAAAGGTCAAGAATAACAAGGGAATTAGTGAAAATAAGTGGGGAATAAAGGAATTTTACAGTACCAGATCAAAACTGTATTACATAGATATATCAAAACAATTTGTTACTGGGTAAGAAATAGTTTTCAAAGCACTTAGCACAGTTCCTAACACATGATCAATGCTATATAAATATTACTAATAGTCATATAATAAAATATTACTATTATTATTATCCCCATAGATTCCAAATTACATGATGGTAAAGATGATAAATCATCTGAACTTTGGATCTCCTCTAGTGTCTAGCATAGCATGTTATATACAGAAGGAACTTAACAAATATCTGTTGAATGAATTAAATTAATTAATTATTTAAATTTGTTTTTTATTTTAAATTAATCAAATGCTATGGCAATGGCCTTGAAAGGAATTTTTCACCTTTGTCATTTTCCTAAAATTATTCTCAAATGGACCATTTTAATGATAGTTAAATATGAATTTTGATTTATTGTCAGTATTATTGTCTTATACCAGGAATAACTTTTTTTTGTGAATCTTGTTGCTATGTATTTAGGGGTATATGTTTCATTAGGACTTTTTCTGAATTATTGTATTATAAAAATATTTATATATATGTTAGACATAAAACATGTATCTATGCTTCATTTGACAAGCCATGTAACAATCTATATATGAACAAATTCACTGTTTTATTTTGGGATATTTTGTATCATAATTATCGTTTTCCCACACCAGTAAATGCCATCACCTAAGAATTTTCTCTTTGTTAACACATGGCATTAAATTTAAGGAAGTCACTAATACAATTAATGTTGTTTACATATAACTTACCAAGCTATACTTTAAAAATAGCTAAAGTCAGAGGCAAGAATAACTCTACAAAATAGATTACCACAAAAAATAAAAGAATTTCAGCTGATTTCTAAATCATTTTATCCCCTCTAACTGCTCATATTTAGGAAATGTTTCCAAACTTCATAGATGTATATTTCCTTCCATTCAAAAAAAAGTATTGTCACATCTTCACTTCTTATTAAACAGTCTATGTAAGCAATTTACTTAACTTTTATTTTAATTAAAACAATTAGCCATTTATTACAATTATCTCTCACAAACACAATAAAAATAGGATAATATGCACATTTACCTGTTCATAGATGTAAAGTTTCTATATTCAAAACATTAGTCCTTTATGTACAAATCAGCTAGTGACTTTGCCTTAGAATAAATGGGTTTTAAATGTGAAATTATAAATCCTACTGCTATTAATAACTATTTATAAGCTAACGATTGATGTCAATATTTTGTCCTTTTAAAAACTATACCAGAAATATAGTCTTATAAAAATAAATTGCAGAGAAAGTATTTAACAATGTTTGGAAGAAGATGTTTTCCATAGTACTTCTACTTTCTAATAAAAATCATAAAAATATAAAATATGCTTGTGCATGTATACACAACATGCATGCACATATATCATCTACACAAATAAATATAATACTTTTACACAATACACATGTACATGTAGTAGTACCACAAATACATTAAAGTATTCTGTGTTCAGTTTAACAAAGACTTCTTTATTCACCCGTAGCAAAAAAAAAAAAAATAATGAGAATTTCAAGGTGAAATACTTGAATCGATGCCCTAACACAAGACAAATTAATTTACTTTTATTTTAAATAGATAAATCTTGGTGAAAATACTACACGCTGCCATTGTGGGACCAGAACAAAGATAAGCTTTGTCAAGCCAAAATTTCGGTTCCTCCAACACTTAACTCAGATCAGTACCAAGCAACCAGAGATGCTCAGGTCATATTCCAATGAGTGGCAACTAGAGGCCCATTGGGTAAAATCCTGCTTCTGCCATTCAAATTATAAATGAGAAGAAAACACATAAGAAAATCATCTGCCACTTTGACAATGCTTTCTGCCCCAATAGCATTATTCTTTTCTGTGGAAAGAAAAGAATTGTCTTTATTTTCTGTTCTCTGGTACCATTTTTTGAGATATCATTCAAATTTGGGTGGATTTCTGTGTATGTGTTTGTTGTATGTGTGTATCTGTGTATATTTGGGGGAAAGTATATTGGACAATTACATTTTCATGATCATAGTCTGTATATAGTTTATTATTATTAGCAATAATAATACACTAACATTTACATAGTGGCTTAATATTTGCAATATATTTTACAAGTATTACTTCATTTTATCTTCACAGCAACTTTGTAAGTATTATTATTGGCCTGATTTTGCAGATGAAGAAACTGAAGGAGAGAAAATCTAGCTATTAAGTGTCTGAACCCATATTTGAACTTGTCTTTCTGAATGCAAGCTCAATGCTCTAGAATTTGTATCACCTAGCTATTTAACTTAGCCCTCCTTATTCCTCTTCTGTGACAATTCATATAGTAAAGTCAGTCCCCTCTTGCACTTAATTCCCCATATTAATTTGTAACCCTGACCCAAAGTCTATTAGAATGTGACTCTCTCCTTAACAGTGCAGACAACAGTCCTGTCCTACATAAAATGAAGATCAGGGCAGAGTTGGAGAGAGGTCAGAGAGCTTCAATTTTCTGTAGTCTCTCCTTTGGGATTGGTCAAGCATCAAGTTTTCTTCAAGCATGAAGTCACTTTCTAGCTGAAAAGAGAAGAAGCAGATCTAGTTTCAGGCTGCTGAAAGAAAAGAAATGGAAAAGGCATATTTCCCCATTTCCAGCTTTCTACACTAGAGACTCTGGGGAGTTTTCCTTTGGGTGAAATCGGGGATCTTCTTGTGGAGAGCCGTTAGATGTAGAAATGCCATTGGAGAAATAGGATCAAATTTAGGGCCTGTTATCTGGATTCCCTACGTGATCAATCCAGACTGAGGCAGTCTTTGTGTTTGGTTCTGGTCACCTGAGCCCCAAAAAGCTCTGGTACCAGCAGGTAGGTTAATCCAAAATCAACTTGATCCCTCCAAGAGGCTATTAGGAGTCATTTAGAGAAACAGAGTCTGCAACAGATATTTTATCTGGATCCCATTACAAAATCATCGGCAAGTAAAACTGTGTGTATGATTTTTCTGCACTGCATGTCTAAGATAAAAATCTGAGGCTCCTCTTTTGACTCAGTCTTTGATCCCCACCTTTCTTAGAATTCTTATTGGAGAGCTTTGAAGTGGCAGACCAGCATCTACTGAGTTAATGATTCCTTTCCTTGATAATTGAGAAGCCTGAATCCTAACAAATGTTAATCAGATAAGATTGCATATTCAGATTAGAACTGGCTCCTTTAGGATTTGACTGGTGAGCATCTCCATGGGGTATTTCCTCTCCCAGAATTATCCCCTACTAAGTTGGTGGTTGAAATTTGACCATTTGTCTTTGCACCTTTACTCTTTAGACTTCAATGGGTTATGTGTGATTTATTACCCCTTCACAACTGTGATTCCTTTTTGTTCTTTGCTTGAAATCAGTATATAATAAAGTCCCAAGCCCGCAGAATTCGGAACAGCATGGGCTAACCACTAGTCTAGTTGTTCTCATTTTCTTTCTCCTGCTTTAACCATCCTATGCCACCACGCCTCTCAGGACCCCAAAAAATCATATAGAGTCATGGTTCTCTATATCTTCTCACACATTTGACCTGTGTTAGCTTACTCCAAATGAAAGAATGCCTTCATTCTGTATTGCTTGTTTTGTATTTATACTCCTATTTATTTATTTTCTGATTTCTGTTCTGCTATGATTTGAATGAATGTATTTCTTTACTATTTGCTATGTGTATTTTCTGTGGTATTAAATGGAGAAGAGGTCAAGCCTTGGAGAGAGAGCTTGGAGTCTCTTGTTCCTCCCAAAAAAGTGATCTGATATTAATTCTAATCTAATCGTATCTCCTACATGGATAATATTTGAGGGAGAAGATAGATACACTTCTTGCCCAAAACTCTCTATCTGAAAAGAGCAGAGTGATTACATGTGACACCAGCCTCTTGATTTTCCTCCTGGCAGGAATTAATGTCCCTCTTGAAGAAAGATAGAAAGTGAAGAGGCTCAAGATGTCTATTCTGCCTTCCTTTCAGCCACACAATGACAGACCTCTTTCCCCCAACACACATGATCCTCACTCTCACTCTCAGCTACACATATTTATTCCTTCCTAAAATATTACAATATTTTTTAATCTTTTGAAATCTGTAATCTTTTGAAATTTGAGTCCCTAGGTTCTAAAAATGCCTTTGATGTATACTAATTGACCTAGAATAAATCACTTATCCCCTTTGTGGCTCAGTTTCCTTGTCTGCTAAATATGGATTTGTCTAGATGACCCAACAAATTCAAAGTCTCTGCTTATTAAAAAACAGCATATTAAGCCATTACCAGATACCTTCATACCAAGAACTGTTGGTTTTGTTCTCTGTCTCTGATTTTTTAAAACAAAACATATGACTTGCATTTATTAGATTCAAGAATTATTCCAACTTATTGACCACTTTTTTCGATCAAGATTCTATAATCCAGTATATTATCAATCTCTGTCATCTTTATGTTATCCATAAATCTGATTTGTGATATCTTGTTTCATTGTCACATTCTCTGCAATATTAAATTTGTGTATATGTGGGTGAATGAAAACAGGACCAAGCACAGAGCCTCAATTCCACTGTTGTTAGAGATTGCTTTCCAGGTGAAAATTAATCTATTAAAAGTTACTCTCTGGGTTCAGTCATGAGACCAGCTATAAATTCAACCAATTATATTATTTCTTTCCATTTTGCCAACAAGGATATCAAGAGAGACTTTGTCAAATGCTTCAATGAAATCTAGATATGCTATATCTTTGGCATTTCCCTGATCTACCATCCTATTAAGCCTGTCAAAAAAAGAAACTAGGTTAGCCTGGCATGAGTTGTTCTTAATTAGCTCACTCTGACTGCATGATGATCACTTCTTCCTTTTAGAAGTGCTCACAAACCATCTGTTTCATAATCTAGCCTAGATTTGTTCTAGGAATCAACCTCAAGTTCACTAGCCTGCAGTTGTCAGAATTCTATTCCTTTGTATAAATTTGCTTCGATGTCTGCCCATAACTGTTTGCAAAGCACTGTATGGAGGTGGCCCTCAGTGCACCAAGATTATATGTGTTCCACTTCAACAAAAACCCTTTGCTAGAAACAGATCCAGCTGACCTAGGAGGCTTTGGCTACATTTGGAAGAAGTGCTAATGAAAAGGATACTTTTTCTATCCTGAGAAAATGATGTTTATTAATACAGACAATTTAATTTAAAGAACCATTTCACTTTAATCTCATGGTTCCTTTAGCTTGCGCTCAGTATACAGTAGCAAAAATTTTCTCATAAAATCAGTGGTGGGCATTCTTCAGGCCCTGGAGATTTTTTTCCAATAGCTCAAAGGCCAATAGGCTCATTTACTGATAAATGATCTCAGAATGAAAAGGTAAACTCAATGTAGCACGTTCCATAAAGAAACTTTTAGTAACTCAGAATGCATGTACCAACGAGTAGTTTAAAGTATAAGAAAATATCTTTTTCCAAAGGTTAAATTATTGATATCAAACGAGTAACTATTTGAAACTTGATGCCACTTAGTGAGGATGATTAAATAGCCCTTTGTGACCACATTATGGCACCTTCAAGAGGTTTAAGGAATCACAAACCTAAAGCCACTTAGTTCCATAATAACTTTTTCATCCATGGTGGGAAGATTACTGAATGAATGTCTTAGCTTGGAATTTTCCTTCAAAATTTGATCAAGATAATTGCTATTTATCTAAGTTCCAGCCCCATTAATGATAATGATAAAAAATAATAATAGCAACAATAATTAAGGAACACTAAGATTTATGTAACCCTAATTATGTACCAAGCACTATGTTAAGTACTCTACAACTATTGTTTCATTATTTCTTTTGATCCTCACAAAAAGCCTAGGCAATTGATGCTTTCATGATTCCTTTTTACAATTGAGGAAACCAGGACAAAAAGGGATAACATAGCCAGGAAGTGTCTGAAGCCATATTGTAATTCCATTCTTCCTGATTTTGTATCCATTTCTGTATCCATGCACCAGTATTGTGACATATCAGCACAATCAAGCACATCACGTATGGTCTTTTAAAATCTTTTAAAATAGTGACTAATATTCTGACTATGTAATCTACATAATCATAGCTCTGCCACTAACTATATGACAATGAGAATGCTAATTAAATTTTCTAGTTAAGATGGTCAAGAAAGATTCAAGGCAAACCCAGTTCCCTTACAGAAAATCTATTAGCAATAATTATGAGTGTCAAATGAAGTAGAACTAGAGAAAATGACCATTACGTTTTTGTATTATTAAAGTAGAGCACAACAATACAGCATCTAAAGCAAGGGCCACTAAGGGAGTCAAAAATTCCTGGCATATGATGGAATGTGTCAAGAGAAGTCTACCAAGACCAGTAAAAAGATGGACTAAGAGAGGATCCTAAATATAGAACCTAAATACTTCCCCTGTACTCATTTCATTGTCCAAATTAGAAGCTGGGGACCTATAGATAGTATAAGAAAAAAAGTCAGCACCAGGATTCTAGGTAGGTCATAGAATCCCTACCTAATAGCATAATCCTGGGGCAGTTAATTCCAGAAACAGATATCTAAAGCCACAAGTCTCAAGTAAATAAAGAGAAAAGGAGACTGTCAAAACCAACATTACTAGGTCTAAAGGAAGTTTCAGAAGATAAGAGGAAACCTGTACAACTTGGTAATAAGGCAGCTCCATTCCTGACTTTATGTCATGACCATGGAAGAAGTCAAGATTTCAAGTAGCCTCCACACATGTAACACAGGGAAACATATCCAAGTAGAATTTCCTGCTTTAGGATTATATTAAAATACAAGACTTAGGTCTAGCCTCCCCCCGCAACTAACAGTCGGGGAGAAGGTATTATCTAGATCTGTTACAAAGTCTTATATCAAGAACTGAAGCAGTAAATATACAGAGTAAAGGTGGAGGGGGGCATAAAAGGGAGGGTAAATGGAGAAACATATAATTAAGAAATGTTCTGAATTAAAAGAGTGACAATTTAGCAACTGAGGAAGGAAATTATGCTAAAATAATCATTAGTACAAAAACAGAATCTCAGATAAATGGAATAGAATGGTCAAAAAGGAATTCTAGAATGGATAGAGAAGTGAAAAAGAAAGTGAAAAAGGAGAAACATAATGAAATTAGAACAATTAGAATAGGAAAATAATCTTAGAGAATGTGGACAGTCTTACAAACATATTGCAAAATAGAATCAAGGGTAAAAAAACTAATTGATCTAAAGCAATAGAAAATATTGGAACAAAGTAAAAGGATTGAAAAAATCAATTAATATGAAATAAAAGAAAACAGAGGGAGGAGAGACATATTCATAAACATATGTAATGTTTATATGTATATATACTTAAGCATATAGCCACATATATCAGCGGCTCATATCCAAGTAACTTATCTGATTCCATCTATATTATCTTTATGCCTTTTATGTAGCTATGTATCTGTGGGCTATATATGCACTTATATATATACATATATATCAATCTATGTGTCTATCTTTCAGTACATATCTGTGTTTATCTGTCTGCCTGTCTGTCTATCTATCTATCTATCTATCTATCTATCTATCTATCTATCTATCTATCTATCTATCTATCTCTATATCTATATTCATCTATCCATCCACCCATACATCTATCTATCTACCTATCTCCTTATCTACATCTATCTATGTCTGTCTATGTCTCTCCATGTCCATCTGGCCGTGTGTCTATTTGAATATTTCTTTGTATCTGTGACATGGGAGGTATGGGTAATTCATACCCAGGAGCACCCCATCTCTCTAGTTTCACACATCTTTTTTCCAGAAGGTTTGCCAAATGCTCTGGAAGTTGTTTTTCCTCTGGACCATTGCCAGTGGAGGTCATGCTGTCCATTTGCCTTGGCTTGCTCTGGCTCGAAGTGTAGCTTACCTTGGTTTCTGACCACGTGTTTTCTGGACGACACCATATCCCAGAATTCCTCTGCTAGAAGGGACATTAGAGGCTTCTAGTCTGTGCTTTACCTGAANATATCTATATATCTATATATCTATATATCTATATATATATATATATCCGTCTGTCTGTCTGTCTATCTATCTGTCTTACCCATCACAACATAAACAATGTGTGTCAAAAGCAGAACTTTAAAGCATTATATAATATCATCACAAACACTACAGAGGAAGTACACTACTTTTTATTATTTATGAATTCATGATCTACCATATCAGTATAGAAACATCTTTATGCTATGAACTCAACATCAAAAGAATAAGTTTCAAACATTAGTTTCTTAAATTCTATTAAAACGACAGGGATATTATCTCATACCTGTCAGATTGACTAAAAGGAAAAAAGGGCAAAATGACAAATGTTGAAGGGGATGTGGAAAAATGGAGGCACTAATACTTTGTTGGAGGAACTGTGAACTGATCTGACCATTTTGGAGAGCAATATGGAATTATGCTCAGAGAGTTATAACTCTTTTGACCTAGTAATACCACTGTTAGGATTATTTCTTAAGGTAATAAGAGAAAAATAAAAGAACCTATATAATGTAAAATATTTAGGATACCTCTCTTTGTGGTATCAAAGTACTGGAAATTGAAGGATTTCCAACATTTGGGGAATGGTTAAAAAATTATGGCATATGATTTTGAGGGATTTTGTCTGTGCTATAAAAATAGAGCAGATTAATGTTAGAAAAAACATGGAAATACATGCATGAAAAATGAAAAGTGAAATGAGAAGAACCCAGAGGACATTATATAAAACAACAGAAATATTATTTGAAGAATGATTTTGTACATCCACTTGCAAAAAAAAGAACTGACAAAAATAAATGAGACAGACATCATTATAGAAATTCCTATATTCTTTTTTTCAAATAATGCCTTGTCTAATGCAGGGAAAGGAGGGAATTAACTGGGTATTTTAATATACAAACAAATAAATGTAAAGAATGACAGAGAAATTCAGATAATTAAAATGAAATTCTTTAATTCTCAAGTGATTAGAGATGGGAACTTCAAACTATGTACACACATACACACACATATATGTATATAGATATACTTTTCCCCTTAATTGTTTTTTTCAATTATACTTAGAAATAATTTTGGACAATTATTTTCTGAATCTCTCTTCCTCCCTCCTCCACCTCCAACTGGCAAATAATCTGATAAGTTCTACTAGTTCTTTCACATATATGTGTTTCCATACTGCTCATGCCATGACAGAAGATACATATCACACATACATTTAAACATTCATGAAGGCAATAATGTGGAAGATGGTATGCTTTGATGTGTGATCAGACTCCAATAGTCCCTTCTTTGGCTGTGGGTAGCATTTTTCATGAGTCCCTTGTGGATAACTTGGAAACTTGCTTGATTAATAAAAGTTCATTCCTTCACAGTTGATCATTGTACAGTATTTCTGTTACAGTGAACAGTGTCCTGGTTCTGCTCATTTTACTTAGCATCAGTTCATGTAAGTTTTCCAGATTTTTCTGAACTCATCCTGTTCATCATTTTTTAATACAAAATACTATTCCATTACCACCAGGCTTGATCAGCCATTCTCCAGTTGATGGACACTCTCTGTTTCAAATTCTTTGCCACCACAAAAAGAACGTTAAAATGTTATGTATAGACTTAAGGTACTATTAAAGACAGTGCAGTTCATTTTACTAAATGGAATTGTAGAATAATAGAGTTGGAAATGACTTTGAGGGACCTTATCTCATGTCTTAAAAAGAGCACTGAATCTCACAAAGTAGTCATGAAAACTCAGTTCCATTCAACAATCCTTTATTAACCATTTATTTTACTATCATTGCTTCTGGCAGATCTCCAAAATTTAAGCAGGGTGCATTGCTACCCTCATGGATCTCTAACAGTTCATTTTAGATATATTATGAAAGTCATTTACTTCCTCCAAAGGAAAAAATAATTGCTTTTGAGGCAAGTCTAGCTAAAAATTTCAGCAAATAATTTTAGGATAATTATCTAGGTAAGTTTGTGGTGAAAGGCTTTGTGATAATTCAAAGCCCACAGAACACCCATAATCACTAAATTATTATTCTAGTAGAATAATAAGCCACATGGGAAGGTTGTGAAAATACAATAGAGAGGTTTTCCATCTCTCATTCATTACAACATAGCATGTCATTTTACCCCCTTTTGAGATTGTGTGGAGAGATATATATGGTACTTAATTCTTAAAATCTAAGTGCATATATGTGAATTATTACCATGTAAGGGTATATGAATTCTTGAATATTTGATTTGGCTACCCAGAAGTGTTTTGGGAGCTAGCCAGCATACCACTTTAGGTTGACATTCTGCGAAAGTAATTTATATTATAATGAAATTGGTCTGCAGAGTAACTAGGAGTTTAGGTTAAGGGAGGAGTTGTTAAGTTATTTTTTTAGTCCAGGATCCCTTTCATCTTCCTTCCTATTCTCACACACCTCAGGATGCAAAGCCTGGTGCCTCAATAGATAGCTTCTACTGCCTGCTATGATATGCACAGTGGGAGTATGTAGAGGTCAGTAACTGAAACAGGCTTGAAATGAAGAAAAAAGATGAAATATTACAAGTTAATAAAAAATAAGCCAGTCTTTCTAGTATTATATAGGCACCTTTTTCTTATCCATGCTACTTAAAGGCAGCAGAAGCCCAATTAGCATAAATTAATACATAAGACATTACAAAGTATTGAAAAAAGAATTCTGACCTAAAAAGTAGGAAAGATTTTGGAATTTGAATCTTTCTACTCTAGGGGAAACTGTAGGGAAGACACTTCATTTGCCAGATTCACATTTTCTTCATCTATGAAATGGAGATAATAAAAATTTATCCACTTGCCTCAAAGGATAACTGTGAGTAACATAATATTTAAATATAAAGCACTGTGTCAATACAAACATCTTTAAACTTAAAAACATTGATCATACATTTTATTCTTTTTCAATTTATAAGCATTTTCACCCTCAATACCTCCACATTGAATAAACAAAAAGAAAAACAAAACAAAAACCCTTTTAATATATTAGCATAATAAAAAACAAACTTCCTTATTGTCTAAATCCAAAAATGTGTTTCTTGTTGCATCATAGTGTTGAATATAATAAATTTAGTGTTTATGTAAGAGAGAATATGTTACTAACTGGAAAATCATTCTATGATTTCTTTGGAATTAAAATAATAATGACATCAGTAGTAGAGTTCAGCAGCTAGTATAAATAGCAGTTAAGTTCAAGAAGAGAAGACAAGAGATAAGGATTTTGGAGGGAACAAAAGCAGAATTAACTCCGAAAGGAATGGGGCAGGGAAATAATGGCTAGAGTCAGGAATGGTTCCTGGGATATACCTTTTCTGAAAATTTCCTGCACAAATTGAAGAATGCCAGCAATCACTCCAAGATAAGCTAGTGAGATTATGATAAGGTAGCCCTTTTGAACTCAAAGTTTCCATCCCTTTAGTTTCAGGCAGCAGCTCATTTTACAAATAAGGAAACTAAGGTAAAGTTAAGTGTCTTGCTCAGGGTCACACATCTAAATGAGTTGTCAAGCCAGATTTTAGTTCAGAATATAAAACTTCCTGATTCCAGACCAAGTACTCTATCTACTGAACCATTTAGCTGACTATACTGCTCATAATTTCCATAGAGGATTCCTATAGCCATGTTGGTGAACTATATAGCATGCCTGCTTGAGAAGGTTTCTCCCTTACTGAGGCTCCACTGAGCCTGAGGACATTTCTCACATCATCAAACCTCTGCTCAGCAGCCCAATGGGAGCACTTCCTCCCTCCCCTGTCTGGGGTAAGGGGGCAGGTGACTCACATGCGGTTTGAGGGTGCAGGTTGGGCACTTGGTATCTAAAAGGTTCACCATCACTGCCCTATAGTTATACTCTGAATCATAAACATTTGACATTTTTTCCTCATGAGTAATAACCTCACTCACTTGAGAATGAAGTTAATTGAGGATAGATATGTTTTAAAAAGTTCTACATAGTTTAATTATCCAATTATAACTCTTTTTTGTTTACTGTACAATTTAACTTATATAACTTTTCTTCTTATGTTACAATTCAGTAGTAATCTTGTATGTGTCTAATTCCTTAGATGTTTTCTCTTCAAGCAAAATGAAAACTCCTCAAGAAAGAAGGACTACTTTTTTGACATTTTGGATATATTTTTTGGTTTTTGATTTTTTTCGCTTTCTTCTCCCTTTCTTAGCACCTGAAGTTCAGTATCAGAACATAGCTAAAACTGAACAAATGCCAATTTATTGGTTCTTTACTTTCTTTATGGTCAGTAATTCTTTTCTTTTGAGGTTTGGCAATTGGAAATTTTATAGAAAGCAATTATTCATCAAAATAGCCTTTATTAAAATGATAGATATGCTACAGATTTCTCTTCTAATTAGTATATTACATTTTCAGTTCTTTAATATAATTGAGTTAAGAAGAATTTATGGAAAAATTTATAAATTGAGAAATTTGTAAGTGCTACTGGCTTGCTATAACAATCAGGTAAGGGAACAGTAATTAATTTCTCTCATTCTTCCCCTAATTATTAGAGAATAACTGATGAGAATGGTTCATGAGTTTTTCTTATTCAGTTAAAAACACTAAAATAGCTCTGTTGTACAGATGTATACATATATCAAAGGATATATATATGTGCATATATATAAGTATAATGTATATTATGGTATATGTTTAGGATATGTAAATATAAATATATGATATTCATGTATATTGTGTAAATGTACCCACATAATAATAATTCTAGCCATATTTCTCCTGTAGTATCACAATCTCTCAAGAACATTCATCTCAATTCTCCAGCAAGTTTTTCTTGAATGTCTTCATACATTTTAGCCTACTTTTGTCTTCCACCACAAATAGATTTATCTCTTTCCAGTTTCACTGTCTTTCCTTGAACTAAAATAAAAACTACGTTTCAACAATGCACAGATTCTTCTTTTCTGTTACTGCTTTTACTTTCCTCAAACAGATCAATCTAATAATACATTTAGCAAATGCTGAATACCACCTCTCAGCCTGCTAAAAGTTAAGGAAAATGTAAATGTTTTCTGAATGACACAGAGACAGATTTTGGTAAAATAATTAAAGTAATTGGTGATAATGAGTTCAATAGCTAACACACACACACACATATATATGTGTATGTATATTAATATATATGTATATATATATGAATCAGGTTTTGCAAAGTGCTTTACATAAATTATGTAATTTCATCCTCACAATGACTTGTGAAGTATGTTATAATTATATTCTTTTTACAGATGAGAAAATCATGGTTAAAAGAAGTTAAATAATTTCTCAATGGTCAAAAGTTTTATGTCTAAGGTGAGATTGGAGTTCAGGTCTTTCTGACTCCAAGTGTCCTATGCTACCACCAAATATGAGATAAAACCACACCTTCTATAGGAGGATTTTCCAATACATATTTTATACATAGTTATTTGCATGTTGTCCTCCTTCCCCCATAAGAGTATGAACTCCCTGAGAGCAGAGACTTTTTTTATTTTCTTAATAATTGTCTTGTTCAGAACCTGAGACAGATTGTGCATTAATAAATGCTTATTGACTGAATGAAAGCCACTGTGCTAGGCTATGAAAAGATCACATCTTTGGAGATATATAAAATAAGTGCCATTTAGATCAAAATTAGAACTAAGGAAAGAGACAAATGCTTTAGTAAATTTTGAGGATAAAATATTATTTTTAACTAGCTTATGAAACTTCATGGGAAAATGTAAGTTGTAAAATGTCAGAATATGATTGTTGAAAATTGTATTGATGTATTCTGGAAAAAAAGAAAAAAGTGATGAAATAATTTTTAAAATTGTGAAACATTTCATGGAGGAGATAGCACCTGGTCTGCACCTTGAAAAAGAGAGAAATTTCAACAAGCTATGATGAAGAATGGCCACATTTCAGGGATTTGGTCCATTTTTTAAAAAATTAATTCTCTTAAGCAAAAGAGGGAAGGACAAGGTAGAGGAAAAACTAGTAGTAATAAGCATTCAGAATTTAAAGTGAATAAAAAAGTAATAGGAAATAAAGTTGGAGAACTATCACATAGAAATATTTTAGAGGGCTTTAAATACCTGTCTGATCTAAGCATGCTTTGTCTAATAGACAACAATTGGCTAGTAAGAATCATTCTTTTTATTAATCCTTCTCTTTAGGGCATAAATCAACTTATTTTTTTAGACATAATTTGGGATCTTAAGACCACAGACGTAAAGCTGGAAGAAACCTCAGTGACTTCCTAGTCCAAAATCTTTATTTTATGATTAAAGAACCTGAGACCAGGTAGCTTAATAGACTTGACCAAGATTATCTAAGTATTAAGTGTCAGAGCCATGATATGAACCCAGATTCTTTAAATACTTGATGTTTCTCTTAAATGACCTAACATTCTTTTCATTTGACACTATTAAGTGGGCTGATATCAGAAACACACATGGTATTATCAGTGGTGTTACATTAAAGATGATTGAGTACATTTTCTTGGATGCTATACACTAAGGCATTGGCCTTTTCTCTCTGACTTGCAGCTAAAACCCTCTATATGTGTTTATTGTGTTCCTAATTAGAATGTTATCTTTTTTGAGATCAAGTCCTTCACACATAATAAGCACTTAACAAATATTTCAATCAATTAATTAATGACAAATAATTTTCTCATTCATAAAATCAAAATCAAAGCAGCTGACTTGATTTAGGAAAATGTTTGTAACATGAAATTTCTTCCCAGTGCTGCACATAGAACCACTTTAACTTATGATGAAGGGAAAAAAGAGGAAAAGAGAGGGAAAGGAAGGGAAGGAAGGTAGCCAGGGAAATGACCAGGGTTTTTTGTAGGCTAAGGAGCAGATTAAATCAGGCTACACTCCAGGGAAAGTGAGGGAAGTTTATTTAGGGTTAGGAAGGGAAAGTTTAAGGAAAAACCAGGGAAAGTTAGATCTCTGGCAGCTAGGCATGGACCAAAGCTCTCCACCTAGGTTAGGAGAAAAAAAGCATCAAAATCCATGCTTCTCTCCTCTTTTATTCTCCCTCTGACACCTCCCACAATGGAAGTTTCAGTAGGGAGTCCTGGGATATGGAGTCTCCCAGGGCTTAGATCCACTTCAAAACACATATTTGACATGTTTAAAGTTTGGCTCTCACAATAGTGGCAAGTTATTTTATTGATATTCTTTATCTTTTTGTATTTTTATATACCCTATATCCTTATATACTATAGGGACTTGAACTGTGATTTATCTTATATGAGAATTCCAAATGAAGAAATGTCCTCTGCGAATGTAGAGCATCATATTTTCTGCAATTCATAATTCTTTATACAGTTATCTCAAGCATGAAAACATTTGACTAGAATAGTGGTTCTCAATGTTTGGTTTTAGGACCCCTGAGAATCACCAAGAAGTTTTTAAAAGATCAATATGGTGAAAACTTTGTATAATAATATTGAGATGCTTTAACTTCAAACACAGCAAATAGGGATAGATATAGTTCACATTAACACTCTTTTGGCACCCTCAATATCAATGCCAAATCAAACCCTAATTCACTGATTCCCCTTGCTCCATCTAGATGTCTTCAAAGCATTCTGGTTTAGAAATTTAAAGATGGAATAAACTAAAAAAATCCTTACTTTCCATCCTGGAACCAAAACTATATTTTGGTTCTAAGGTAGAAGAATGGCAAGGGCTAGATAATTGTGGTCAAGTGTCTTGCCTTGGGGTCACAAAGTTAGTAAATGTCTGAGCCCATATTTGAACTTGTGACCTACTGTCTCTGGCTCTCTATCCAATGAGCCACCTAGCTGCCCCTATAATAAACTTATAAGACATGGAGGAAATGAGAAATTTAGAAAGTAAAACAAATTTGATCAAATTGAAAGAGTTAAATAAAAGTGGATTTTTTTTTGTACAAAGGGAAGAAGGGAATGTTGTCCATACAGAATTCCAACTTCAAAAATCAAGGTGCCAAAAACAAAATCAGATAATATGTGTTTTTTAAAGAATTAATGTAAGGAATGAGAAGAGAGGAACCTGATATTTTTAAGTGATGTAGAACAGAAGGAAATTCTGCAACAGAGAAGTAAAGATGATAATGGTGGTGATGTTCTAAATTCCTTTCTTATCTCAATTTGGCAAACAAATATTTGGTGATGAGAAAATAAAGGGTAGAAATAGAAAAAGTATATATTGGCTAAGTAGTGAAAAAAGAAGGAAAATGAATTTTAAGAAATTAGAATTGAGGAGAAAATAGTCAAAAGTAAAATAAACCAACTACAGAGAGCTGACTGATTTTGAAGAGAGACAGAAACAGATGAGACAGAGAAACAGAAAGATTCAGTAATGAAGGGTGGGAGAGAGGATTTTAATCAGATCATTCAAAACATAATTACATGCTTTCATTTTATTGTCTTTCTACATCATCCTTTCTCTTGTAAATTAAATTGTTATAAAGTAAGCATGGAAGTATAGAGTGGAAACATTTTAAGAGGACATAAAGGAGTAAAATAAATGGATAGACCTCTCACCCCCTAAAAATCGTATCTATGAATGAGAATAGGACTAGCTTAATGGGAAAAGGAAATTAAATAGATGAGAAAGCAAAATCCAAAAATATATAGCAGCTAAATGACTATTGAATGATTGACAAAAGAAACACACTTAAATCAGGAAGATTCAGAGTTCATATAAGGAGTTACTTTAGAAACTTTAGCTGAATAAAATAATAGATGATGAATCAGTCACAATTTCAAACAGCTCAATTGTTAAAATACGAAGTTAAAAGACATAAAGTAATAGATTGTCACAAAATGATGGCAAATATACGTATACAAAATGGCAAAATAGGAATTAATTGAAAAACTAAATTACAATGAGAAATACAGAGCAATTCAATAATTGTGGAGGTCTTTGAAGGGACTCTTTCATAACAGATAAATCTAAGAAAGTAAAAAAAAATGACATGAATATAATTTGGAAGGAAAATAAATGTAATAGACCACTAGTAATTAATTATTTGAGGTCACAAGAATTATATATATATATTTTACTACTATCCATGCCACCTTTAAGAAAACGGCCATGTGTTGTGGCAGAAAGAATTCTTAAAGAAATGTAGACTATACATTGAACACAGTGTGTGCACAAAGGGACTCTTTCCCTCTTTATTCATACATGTAATTACATATGCATATGATATATGTGTATATATAGGTATACACACACATATATATAAAGTATAAATAATGTATGTATTCAGATAATAATATTGCCTCACAAAAATCCTAGTAGGTTTATTATTCCTAATTTAAAGATAAAGCAAATGAGATAGGTAGAGTTCATGCAGCATTTCTAGGGTTACATGGTTGCTAAATTTCTGAGGTAGGATAGGCTTCTCCAGATATAATACAATAGATTCTGTTCCTGGCATTTATTTTAAGTCTATGCATTTTTTTCTGTTTTAAATATTTCTTTTCAACAACATGTTTTGGATGAAGGTTTCTAATTCATTCTTCAATCCTCTTTTGCTTTATAGGAGAGTTCATCCCATTTACATTTAGAGTTATGACTTATAACAATGTGTACATATGTATACATACACATATAGGCTGAATTTCTGTTCTTCTGTGTGTGCGTGTGTGTGTGTGTGTGTGTGTGTGTGTGTGTGTGTATTATTCATTCCTTGAGACAGTTCAGATGAGATTGAGGTTTAAGTTTTACTCATTTTTTCACATTTTCTCCTCCATTGTATAAATTCTTCCTTGTACATTCCATTTATATGAGTTTTTTTTCAATTCCTCTTCGCCCTTTCCCCCTTACCGAGTTTATATCTTTTTCTTTTCCTTCCATTCTTCTTTTGTGATCATTTATTTCATTGTACTAAAATTACATCAATGCCTTCTTTCTAAGTAGGCTTTCTAAAATCTTTAGATTCTACTTCTCCAATACCAATACTAAAGAATTAATTTTTCCCATGAAGTTTTATGCCATTTTAATATTCAGTTGGTTTTGATTCTTAAGGAGCAATTGTCTTCAGTATTTTTTAATTTTTAAGACATCTCTTTCTTTAACTCTTTTATGAATTATCATTGGTCTTCTGTTCAATATGCACTTTTTTCCTAAGGCTTTGCTCATTAATGTTTACAATTCATTGTATTCTTTTGGAATTTTATCTTGGCTTTCATGTCACCTGTCAGGCTGCTTATGTTCAATATTTTAAAAAAAGGTTTTTGACCCTTTTTTCCATCCAATTTATTTATTGTATTGGGGTCTGCTTTCCTAGGGGGGCTAGGAGGATATCTGTCCTGAGCTTATCTTTTATATCATTCAGTTGCTTTTACAGTTCTGTCTGAGGTCTTATATCTAGTGCTCTGCAAAACATGAAATTGAAAGATAGGTCTTTTTACTATCCTTATTTTCTGTGTTAAGCAAATTGTGAATCCTGTTTCAGCCTTTTGTCTTATATGTTTTAGTTTCTGTAGATTGCTGCTGAATTCAGTCTTACCTCTGATATAGGATTCTGCAGTTACAGAGTCACTGAAGTGCTCTCTTCCCTTTGTTTTTTTCTTCCTTCTCTGGTTTATTCCATTGTAGACTTATATATAAGATTAAAGCTTACAAATGATTCCCTGCTCTACTCCTTAACTCAGAGCCATACAATTACATTTCTGTAATTTTTTCTATGCTTCTTACACTAGCAAGTTCCTTGTGCCTTCATAATTTATACTATTTTTTGTCTCCTATATATGCAACTAGGAACGCGGTAATGGGTAAATTAGGAAAAAGCTAACTGATGCCATTGATTCCTGTTGCCAGTATTATATAAGATCTCTTTCTGTCCAAGCTCGTTCAGTCTCCTTAATATATTTGAGTTCTGCATTGCCTCCCACCTCTGATGTGACCACTACGGTGGTGATGTCACTATCAATGCTGTCAATATACTGTACTCCTAATCAGGCCCACCCCATTGTCTATAGACCTATATTTTTCTAAGCTCCCTCAAATTTGAAAAAATGATTCAGTGTGACATTTTTCTTGGTTTTCCCTGTCATTTTTGGTCTGCTACATTTTGTAGGTAATTGTGAAAGAGGTTGTTGAAGATGCTGAGACAAAATTACTACCTTTCATTCTGCCATCCTGACTTTACCCCTTGCAGTAGGATTTGAACTCTGGTCTTCTTGATTCCAATTCCAGTCACTGTGCTATTTGGATGTAATGAGAGTAATTCAGTGTAAATAAGACTAAGAAATATTACCCTAAGGAATGAACGGATAAAAAAAGCCTCAAAAATAGTAACATGAGACAACAATGAAATGTAGGAAATACAGCAAAAAAAAATGTCTTTCTGTGGGGAATGTACCTTTAAAAAACATTCATCAAAGAGAAAGAAAAGGTCAAAGAAGTGAGCATGCAAGTAAAAGACAGCAAATATAAAATCTCCAAATTAGTGCTGATAGAAATTCTTAAAAATAACTTTTTTTTTGTAATCTTGAGAATTCCTTGTAAGAAATTATTCTAATTTGTCAAAAATTAATCAATAAAGAGTAGCTACAATGTGATGGTCTCAGATGGACAGTTGGAAGTTTGGATCCAGAGGCTTCTTTTTCTTCCCATATCTCTTTATTTTTATTACCTAGCTAATTACTGCCTTCAAATGTCTCAAATATTTAATTAAATTAGGAAAGGAGTTTCATTATGACAATTACTGGATTCTCTTACTGTTAGTGAATGTTAAGACTAGAGTAATGGAACAGAGTGAAAATATAAAGGGAATAAACTGAAAATTATTGCTGGTTTAACAAAAATGTCTGAGGAAAAGTGCTTGTTCAGTAACAGATTAATAATAGAGTGGTTGTCTCAAAGGCAGTAATTTCTTCTAAGTCATTACAAGCATGTATCTTTTAGAATTACAAGTGTGACAAGTTGAATTGATGGAATGCTGGCATGTGCAAGGCTAACCAATAACCTAAGGAGAATGACAAGTTGTCAAAATGACATTGTTTCTCTCTCTATAAAATCACTATAAAACCATGTGGAAAACAGAATCCAGTGGAGCAAAGTGAAATTTGGAAATTAAGGGCATATTTACTTCCTGGATTAAAAGATCTTGAGGGAGAAAACTGCCATTATGCTTTTGGCACTCTGGGTTGAATATCAGCATTAGCTCTTCTATATCAATTTATCAATTTTAGCCATTACATATATTTTCATATCTCTCAATACACACTGTATATATGTACCCATACATACATGTGTGTAGGTATGTGTTTGTGTGTATATTTATATATAAGTAAATACTAGCAACTTCTGATGTTTTGACTCTTCTTTAAACACCTTAACCACTTAATTACTCATTTTACTTACTCCCCACACTCTACTCCTCCATCCCACTTCAGGCAAACAAAGATGATCATACACTACTCAGAAATGTACCACCTCCATGCTTGAGAATTTTGAATTCTAGTTACTAAGAGACAGTAATTGAACCCATGTTCTTTCTGTCCTAATCCAAAATTCTTTGCATCATTCTGCTTCTGGTTCCTTTGGTTAGCATACCCTAAAATGTCTAAAATCAGTATTCCATAGTTTTACGATGAGAAAGTCTCTTAGGTCACATCAAAAAAGGGTCTAAGCAATAAACCTTATATGTAATCTGAGGATAACTGAATCATTCTGTGGTTTTTAATTGATCTCTGGTACTTATGGTTCATTTTATCCATTAAGCTATTCTCTCTGTTAATTACCTACTTATATGCACTTTAAAAAGTATTTTCTCTGCAATCATATAGTCTTATGTCAATTAATGCATATTTCGCTTTTTAATACTATTTCCATTGAAAATTTTCTTTTATGTTAATTGGCCATGATCCAACTAAACACATTCACTCAAACATCATGCATCCATTCATTTATTCACTCAAACATTTATTAAGTCCTTATGTACAGAGCACTATGCTAAATGCTGATGGATATAAACGAGTGAACAGGAACAGGATTATTATAGTCATAAATTTAGATCTGAGATGGATCTTTATAATTACCTAATTTCAATTTTTTTTTCATTTTACAGATGAGGAATGAGTACCAGATAGGTTAAATGATTTATCTACAGTGGCTAGCACATAGTAGGTACTTAAATGCTTGTTGACATGATTTGTCCAATGCAACACAAATAGTTAAAGACAGGGAAAGCTGGATCTTCTAATTACAAAACTAATAATTCTTTCTGAAGGAACACACTGCTTCTCTCTCTTTTGTTTTTAAACTGTTACCTTCCATCTTAGAATCAATATCATATATTGGTTCCAAGGCAGAAGAGTGGTAAGGACTAGAGAATGAGGGTTAAGTGACTTGCCCAGGATCACACAGCTAGGAAGTGTCTGAGGTCAGATTTGAACTTAGAACCTCCTGTATTTATGTGTGGCTCTCAATCCACTGAGTTACCTGGCTACCCTACCACACTGCCTCCCTTGATCATTCCCCAATGGTATTTATAACCTATCCAACTAAGTATCATTATAATTTTTTTTTCAAAAAGAAAATAGAGAAAGTCAGTTGTTGAAGTCTTAAGAAGTCAGACTGGTATCCATTTCTTATCACTTGACCCTCTTAAGAGGAACTGAAGTAAAATAGATCATTTACTGATCAATGTTAGGCCTTCATATCTGATGCAAAATAGCAAGTGAACAGTAAAACTGGGGCTAGAAACACTAACTTTTAGACTTATTAGCTCTGTGACAGTGAAAAAAAATACTAGAAAACTGGAGTGGAATTCTCAAATTGTCCCAATGCCTTCCTTTATAAATGGCAAAAACAATGTTTAGGCACTTTCCACTTACCATATATTCATCTATCTAGTTTCATTTCCACAGAGCAACCTGGTGTTACCTTTCCTTCCACTTTTCTGCCTTCTATTTTGTGTAGTTTCCCCTCCATTAGAATACAAGCTCTTAGAAGATAAAGACTATTTCTTTTTAATCTTTTTATTTGTAATGTTTATCATAGTAGCTGAAACATAATAGGTGCTTAATACATTATTATTGGATTGAATTGGATTTTAACCTTCCTGGACTTCATCCTCAACACTAAAATAGAAATAATATTTCACAGTACTATTATCAGAAAACTGTTATATGAAATGTAAAAAACTACATAAATATCAAGAATCATTTTTACACCATTTTAAAAGCATCAGTAAAATTGGATCATGGTGTGGTATCTAAAATGAATTTTCTTATCATTATAATTAGCTAACTAAAGTTAACTATTAACTGTAACTGAAAGGATCATATAAGCATAACAATAGCTATTAAAATAAATTAAATGAACAAATAACCTCCATAATATTTGTTAACGTGTCTCATTTTTTGTGTAACAATATCTGAAAGTTCATCTTTAATTATAAATGTATATATATATTATATATATATGCATATATATAATATATATATGACCTTTTCAATTCATAATTAGGCTCAGATTATCAGTGTATACCATCCTGTGTTAAATCCTGGGGTCCTTTATTCTATGGAATACATTATTCCATCCCTTCTGCCATTATTGGGTTCAGAACAGTCTTGTGTTATTCCAATTACTTTTAGTTGATATTTTATGATATTTGCCCTTTTGTCATTTTCAAATTTTGTCACTTACCTTTGTAATTGTTATATGTATTCACTAAATATAAGGTTGTTAGCATTGATGCTTTTTTTTTGTTTTTAGGTGCTCTGTGCATTCTTTTCATTTGGTACTTTTTCTATTTTAATACATTTTGATCAGTCTTATTTATAATTTATTGCAATATGGTGTCAAGGTTTTTGTACTATCGTGTTTTTCCAGGAGATAAGCAATCCTTACGTTGTCTCTTTGCATCTTATCTATTAAATCAATGTGTTTTGCTTTTGGAGAGATAATATTTTTTTAACATCAATAATTTTTTTCTTTCTTTTCTTCCAGATTATCTCTCACATCTATGTTTTTGCATGCTCAATCTAAGAGAGAGAAATTTGAATATCAAGCTGTTTTTTTCATTGTTGAAATGACACTTTAAAGTATATGTTTTTCCTATAGTGCCAAGTTTATTTTTTCTGTGCCCAAGCCACAAATTCTTTTCACAATTCATTTTTTTTCTTGGATCATTCAAGATTGTCCTGTTGTGGTGCTATCCTGTCTTGAAAATCCAGAAATAAGAAAGGAAAATTTTCATTTCATATTGATATTTGGAGTCATTTAGATGGCTTTAAAGTTATCTTCCTTTCCAATGCTGATATCTTCTCTTCTGTCTTATCTACCTGTGCTCACACTTGAAGTACTTAACTGTGTTTTCTTCCACATGAGATTTCTAGTAATTGCCATATTTTTCTTTGTATTATCTAAATATTTACTTTTAAATTCCTTTCCCTTTTAGGGATGTTTTCCCAGAGGACTGGACCTCAGTCTTTTCTTAAAATAAGGAAATTATTTTTCACTAGTCTTAGCCTCTAACCCAAGTAAGATTTAGAGTGATGCAACTAAATCTCTCTAGATGTCATTCTCCTTTCCTTTGGGCCTGGTGAACCCCACCCACATACACACAGATACACACCAGCCATATGTTCTAATACTTTCTATTCCTTAATTCTCTTGCTGAGTACTGCTGCAGAGAAGCATGCTACTATTATTGTATGGCCTTCATTTTTGAAAAGGACCAATGACATCATTAAATAAGATGTTGATTTATGCATGAACTGGAATTAAATCAGTCATCAAAGTAGCTCCTGGAGTGGAGCCAAGATGGCGGAGTAAAGCAAAGAAGGCCAGAGTCACCAGGAGTATCCTCTGTGACCAATTATTAAATTAATAACATAAAACAAATACAAGTGTGAAATAACCAACAGGGAGACAGAGTGAAACAACTTTTAAGAAAAGAAAAACCCCAAATGTAGGCAGAGAACATCTGAGGCACTGAAGTGAGAGGGAAGCACAGTCAGCAGGAAGTATAGCAAGAGATAAAGAGCAAGACAAGAGTAAGTCCCACAGCAACACTCCACATATGCTATTCCATGTTCAAAACCTAAACCAAAGCCAAAATTCAGACCCTAAGACATTGCTGGGCAAAATAGACATCCAAACAACCCATGCTCTTTGAAATTCTAAACCTGTGGTGAAGTCCAGAATCCCAGCTCAGAGTGTGATAAAGAGGGCTGCTCTTTGTGGGTGCAGAGAATATGCAGGAGTCCCAGTCTGGGCCTGTGGTGAGGACATAAATCTCAGTTTGAGGTAGTTGGTATACCCAAATAAAGTCCAGATCTTTTTTCTGAAAGCTCAGAGTCAAACTCCAGTACAGGGCAATCAACTGTGTGCCCAATTAGATCAAGCACACAGTGAGATAAAAAACTTACACTTATGCTTGGGCCTAGAAGTTGAGCAGTCCCTGAATCTGATCTAGCTCAGAGTGAGACCAAAAGCTTTTCACCAAGCCTAAGGCAGTCTTTATGATATTAGCATCTCAAAGGCTAATTGAAACAGCAGTGGGGTGTAGCCCTCAGAACTCACAGTCTTCAGGCCTACATACCATTTTGGAACAGCTAAAACTGACAGAAATCCAGAAAAAAAAGCTAAGAGTAGCAATAAGGGAAGGACTGAAGTTTAGGAGGGTACCGTAACCTCTCAGAAAACAAACCTACCTATAAAAAGATAGTAGTATAAGCAGACAACAAAAAAGCACTTAACTCTAAAGAACTTTTATGGAGACAAAGAGCAAGATAAAAACACAGAAGGGGACAATGAAAACAAAGCAAACACCACGAAGTCCAAAAGAAAAAAATATGAATCAGTCACAGATTCTGGAAGATTTCAGAAAAGATTTCAAAAACCATTAAGAGAGGCAGAGGAAAAGTGGGGAAGAGAAATGAAAGCAATCCAAGAAGAAATGAGGCAAATGAAAAAGGAAATGCAAAAGCTGACAGAGGAAAATCAGGCCTTTAAAATAAGAATTGAGCAATTAGACACTAATGATTTCAGGAGAGATCAAGAAGACCAAAAGAGTGAAAAAACAAACAAACAGAAGTTTCTTATTGAGAAAAAAAAACAGTTCACATGGAACATAGATCCAGGAAAGACAATTTAAGAATTTTTGGACTACCTAAAAGCCATGATCAAAAAATTAGCTTGGACATCATATTACAAGAAATTATCAAAGAAAATTGCCCAGATATCCTTGAACAAGAAAATAAAACTGAAATTGAAAGAATTCAGAGACCACTTCCAGAAGGAAATCCTCACATGAAAACTTCTAGGAATGTAATATCTAAATTCAAGAGCCACCAAGCCAAGGAGACAATGTTGCAAGCAACCAGAAAGAAACTATTCAAATACCATGGAGCTACAATCAGGATCACACAGGAACTAATGACTTCTACATTAAGGATCAGAAGGCATTAAATATGGAAGGGAAGGTGAACGATCTAGGTTTAACAACAAGAGTCACCTATCCGGCAAAGCTGAGCATATTCTTTCAGGGGAGAAAATGAACATCCAGTAAGATAGAAGATTTCCAAGCATTTCTGAGGAATCAGCCAAACCTAAATAAAAAAAGCTGAAGTCCAAACATGAAACCCAAGAGAATCCCAAAAGGAAAATTAGAAAAAGAAAATTTAAGGGAATCATTAAATTGTTAGTATTTCTACATGGAAAGAGAATATTTGTAATTCTCAAAAACTACTCTTAGTAATAGAGCAGATAAAAGGAATATACTTGGAAAGAGGGTAGAGAAGTAACCTGATTATGATGATATGATGTGTATAATAATATGATTTGTATGTAAATGTGATTATATGAAATGACATATATGCATGATTCAATATGTAGTTATATAATACATGTAAAAAAATCAAGGGATGAAAAAGATTGCACTGAGAGAAAAAGGAAGAGAGAGCTAAAATGGGGTAAATTATATAACATAAAGAGGCATGAAAAAGGGTGGTGACAGGCAATGCTTCAACTTTATTTTCATTATAACTGGCTCAAAGAGAGAAAAATATATATACTCATTGGAGTATAGAATTATATCTTACCCTACAGAGTTGTAAAAGGGGAATAATACAAGAGAAGGTGGAGGTAATTGGAAATAGGGGGGCATTAAAAATAAAAAAAAAACTGCTGAGGAGGAACAAAGTGAAAGGGAATAGAGCAGGATCTAAAGGAAAAAAATAAGATGGAGGACAATACACAACTAATAATCATAACTTTGAATGTGAATTGGATGGACTCGCCCATTAACAGAAGCATCTAGCAGAGTGGATTAAAAACCAGAACTCCAGTATATGTTGTTTACAAGAAATGACATTTGAGGCAGAGTGACACACACAGATTCAAGGTAAAAGGCTGGAGCAGAATTAATTATGCAACATCTAAAATTTTTAAAAAGGCAGGAAAAATAATCATGATATCAAACAAAACTGAAGTAAAAATTGATCTGATTAAAGGAGATAAGGAAGGAAAGTAGATCTTGCTAAAAGGTAGTATAAACAGTGAAGTAATATCAGTACTAAACATTTATGCACTAAATGGTGTAGCAGCCAGATTTCTAAAGGAGAAACTAAAGAAGCTTAAAGAGGAAATAGATGGTAAAACCATACTAGAGGGGGATATCAACCTTCCTCTATCAGAATTAGATTAATCAAAAGAAAAAAAAAGAAGTAAGAGAAGTGAATGAAATGTTATAAAAATTAGAGTTAATAGATATCTGAGGAAAAATACATAGGGATAAAAATGAATATACCTTCTTTTCAGCAGCAAATAGAACATATACAAAGATCAACCATACAATAGGACATCAAAACATTGCAGACAAATGCAGAAAAGAAATAATACATGCAAGTTTTTCAGATCATAATGTTTAATTAGTAAGGGGAAAGCCAAATTTAAAGTTAATTGGAAAATAAATAACCTAATTCTTTAAAACTGGTGAGTCAAAAAAAGAAATCATAGAAACAAGTACTGATTTCATTGAAGAGAATGACAATAAGGGGACAACATATCAAAGTCTATGGGATTTAACCAAAGCAGTACTCAGGGGAATTTTATATTCCTGAGTGCACATATCAACAAATCAGAGAGGGTGGAGATGAATGAATTGGGCTTACAACTTAAAAAAATTAGAAAAAGAACAAATTAAAATCCCCCCAAAAAAATTGAAAATCCTAAAAAATTAAAGGAGAAATTAATACAACTAAAAGTAAAATAACTATAGAACTAATACATAAGACTATACTAGGAGGTGGTGTTTTGAAAAAAAAACAAAATAGATAAAGTACTTGTAAATCTAATTAAAAAGAAGAGAATCAAATTAACAGTATCAAAAATGAAAAGGGCTATGTCATCTCTAATGAAGAGGAATTTAAGACAATAATTAAGAACTACTTTGCCCACTTATATGGCAATAAATATGACATTCTAGGTGAAATAAATGAATATTTATCAAAATATAAAATGCTTAGATTAACAAAAGAGGAAATAAAATACTTAAATAGTCCCATCTCAGAAAAAGAAATTGAACAAGTGATCAAGGAACTCCCTAAGAAAAAATCCCCCGGACCAAATGAATTCCCAAGTGAATTCAACCAAACATCCAAAGAACAACTAATTCCAATACTACATAAACTATTTGACAAAATAAGCAAAGGAATCATACCAAATTATTTTTATGATGCAAAAATTGTACTCATTCCCAAGCTAGGAAGACCAAAAACAAAGAAAGGAAACTACAGACCAATCTCATTAATGAACATAGACACAAAAAATGTTAAATAAAATACTAGCAAAGACACTACAGCAAGTCATTACATGGATTATTCACTATGACCAGGTGGGATTTTTTACCACAAATGCAAAACTGATTTAACATTAGGAAAAGCATCCACATCATTGATCATATCAATAACCAAACTAACAGAAATCACATGATTATCTCAATAGATGCAGTAAAAAGCCTTTGACAAAATACAATACTCATTCCTATAACAATAGAAAGTATAGGGACAGATGGGCCTTTCCTCAAAATAAAAAAAAATTTATAAAACCATCAACAAGTATCATCTTCAATGGGGATATGATAGAAGCTCTCCCAATAAGATCATGACAGAAGCAAGGGTGCCAGTTATCACCTCTGTTATTTAATATTATATTAGAAATGCTAGTGCTATCAATTAGAGAAGAAAAAGAAATTTAAAAGATTAAAGTAGGCAGTGAGAATACTAAAGTATCACTCTTTGCAGATGATATGATGGCATACTTAAAAAATCCTAGAAAATCAACTAAAAAGCTAGTAGAAATAATTAATAATTTTAGCAAAGTTGTAGAATACAAAATAAACCTTCATAAATCATCAACATTTCTGCATATTTCCAACAAAAATCAGTAGCAAGAGCTAGAAAAAGAAAGACCATTTAAAATCACTCTAGACAATATAAAACATTTGGGAATCTATTTGGCAAGACAAACTCAGGAATTATATTAACAAAATTGTGAAATACTTTTCACACAATTAAAATTAGATCTAAACAATTGGAAAACATTCATTGTTCAAGGGTTGGATAGGATAATTAATAAAATAGACAATCCTACCCAAATTAATTTACTTATTCAGTGCCATACTTATCAAACTACCAAGGAACTTTTTTATAGAATTACAAAAAATTATAACAAAGTTCATCTAGAACAGTGGTTCCCAAACTTTTTTGGCCTACTGCCCCCTTTCCAGGAAAAATATTACTTAGCCCCCTGGAAATTAATTTTTTTTAAATTTTAATAGCAATTAATAGGAAAGATAAATGCACGTGTGGGCATCACTGCTCCATTGGATCTCTGCAGCACCCACGAGGGGGCAGTGGCACCCACTTTGGGAATCACTAATCTAGAAGAACAAAAGATCAAGAATATCAAGGTAACTAATAAAAAAGGTATGAAGGATGAAAGACTAGCAGTATCAGATCTTTAACTGTACTACAAAGAAGTGATCATCAAAACAATATGGTACTGATTAAGAGATAGAAGGGTGGATCAATGGAATAGACTAGGGGTAAATGACCTCAGCCAACTAGTGTTTGATAAACCCAAAGATCCCAGCTTTTGGAACAAGAATTCACTATTTGACAAAAACTTCTGGGAAAATTTAAAAACATTATGGGGAAAATTATACTTAGAACAACATCTTGCACCCTATACTAAGATAAATTCAAAATGGGTAAATGACTTAAACATTAGAGTAAAATCATAATTAATTTAGGTAAACATAGAGTATTACACCTATTATATCTGTGGGAAAGGAAGGAATTTAAGACCAAGTAAGAGACAGAAAATATTACATATTATACAATGAATAATTTTGATTATATTAAACTAAGAAGGTTTTGTACAAACAAAACCAATGTAACCAAAATTAGAGGGAAGCAACAAATTAGGGGGGAAATTTTATAACAAAATTTTCTGACAAAGGTCTAATTTCCCAAATATATAAGGAACTAAGTCCAATGTAAAAGAAACCAAGGCATTCCCCAGTTGACAAATGGTCAAAGGCTATGAATAGGCAGTTTTCAGATGAAAAAATCAAAGCTATCAATAATCACATGAAAAATTCTTCTAAATCCCTCCTGATTAGAGAAATGAAATCAAAACAAGTCTGAGATACCACCTCACACCTACCAGATTGGCCAAAATGACAGGAAATCAAAATAATAAATGTTGGAGGGGAATGTGGCAAAATTGATCCAACCCTTCTGGAAACCAATTTGGAATTATACTCAAAGGGCTTTAAAAGAATGCATACCCCTTGATACAGAAATACCACTATTAGGTTTGTACCCCAAAAAGATGATAATGAAAATAATTCTATAAAATCATTCATTATCTGCACTCTTTGTGGTGGCAAAAAAAGTTGAAAAATGAGTGGGTGTCCCTCAATAGGAAAATGGCTGAAAAACTGTGGTATATGATGGTGATGGAATGCTACTGTGTAATAAGGAATGATGAAATGCTTGATTTCCATATGAAATAGATATATCTCCATGTACTGATGCAGAACAAAACGAGCAGAACCAGGAGAATATTATACACAGAGACTGAAACATTGTGGGATGATCATATGTAGTCAACTTTGCTACTAATAGCAAAGCAATGATCCAGGATAATCCCAAGGACAGAAAGAATACTATCCACATAGGAAGAAAGAACTGTGGGAATAGAAACACAGAAGGAAAACATTTGATTTATAACTTGTTTATATGGGTATTGGATGTGGGGTTTTGGTTTTTAAAAGATTACTCTAATAAAAAATTAATAATATGGAAATAGCTGTTGAATGATAACACAGGTATAACACAGTGGAATTGCTTTTTGGCTCTGGGAGAGGGGAGGGAAAAGGTGAGGGAAAGAACATAAATCATGTAACTATGGAAAAATACTTCAATAAAAAAAATAATCATCTGTGTCCAGTGTCAAGGCAAAAGTTAAGAAGACTGGTGATGACCTAGTATGCAGTGGATGACCATGATGCATTTGATGTCTGATCAAGCTGTGAATTTCCAAAGAAAATGAAATTATATCCTGAATCCTCATACTTTTACTTCCTCTTCAAATAGTGACTGTGTTTGTGTGAGTGTTGTGTATGTGTATGTGTAGAGGGAAGCTTTATTGTCTTCTATTGATTGTCACAGAATGGTGAGGTGAAATTAAACACATGGTTGGGCATGTTAATTGAGACTACAAGAGCAGCAAGGAAATTACTGGAAGGGTCACAGAGACTAAGCCCGTGTTGTGATCTCCAGATAAAATCTGTTGTAATGTAATAAAATATTGGGACTTATGGAGGAGGTGGTGCTGAATAAGCAAGTTAAGACTTTCTCTGCTGATAATCTACATGGTGGTTACGTTATTATATTCTCTGTGTGGTTAGCCTGTGGAAACAACTACAATTTTATCTCTTGTACATTCCCATTTTGCTAAGATTTGAGATGATATGAGTTACAGAAATAAAAGCCTAGTATTTCATCTTACTGATCACATGACACAGAAATATATTTTGTATATATTCCATATTTTCTAACATGATAACTACAACTTATGTGTTCAAAGATTGGTACCTTATATCAGTTTTCCCCCAAGATACACTTAGGTTTCAACTACACTCTGGTGTATTTTTTTAAATCCTTAACTTCTGTGTATTGGCTCCTAGGTGGAAGAGTGGTAATGGTGGGTAATGGAGGTCAAATGACTTGCCCAGGGTCACACAGCTGGGAAGTGTCTGAGGCCAGATTTGAACCTAGGTCCTCCTGTCTCTAGGCCTGACTCTCAATCCATTGAGCTACCCAGCTGCCCCCACTTTGGTGAATTTTTAGCCCTGGGTGAAGAACAGAATTTAATGAGAAGCTTCTTTGTTCTTATATTCTTTGGATCATACCCTCCAACCCATGACCTCAGGGAAGTTTACTTAAAGTCTAGGTTTTGTTTCATATTTTTTTCACCAAAAAAGATAATGGTGAGAGAGGAGTTAGAAAAGTACACAATTTAAAATTTGAATCAGGTATTAGAAAAATATTTATTTCCTACAGACAAAAAAAAGTTGTAAATATAAAATACTACAATGCAGACAATAGCAGAAATATTTAAACATGATTCAATGTGTTGACTTATATTTCATCTTTTGATTTTCTATTCTGGTAAATCAATACTTAAATTTCATCAGAAAATATTCTGAGGACCATTGAATAGGCATTGTTACATTTCCCTTTGGTGCTATACAGTTTCCTCAAAATTAGTGCCTATTGAACACCCAGACCAAAGTTTGTGCTCATCTTCATATATGTTTCTAACTTCTCTGACTCAGATATGTCTCTTGCCACTGGTTCACTCCATTTTATGGACCTATGAACCTCTCAGACTCACAAGGTTTCCCTCAAGTCTAGGATTGTCAAAGTCAGCCTGTTGTTCAGGATTAAACTCATTTAATAATGAGTCTTTTCCTACTAGGAGCAATCACCATAAGATACAATTCAGGAAAAGACATTTTACTTCCATTACCTTTTAAGTTTTAGTGAAAGAGTACTACTTGTTACATGAAGAAGTAAAATGAAGAAAGTGATTCAGTATCTCCTCAATATTTTTTCTATTTTTCACTCTCTTTTAACCAATGCATTTTGTTGTCCTTTTTTGCCATCATGGGAAAAAGGCAAAAGTCTACTAAGGCTTTGATGGGTGTAACATGCATGATCTTAAGTGGGGTGAAACTGCCCCACAGAATTCCACAGTATCCCTCAGAACTCCAGGAGAGGGGGCAATTGGTGTAGTTAAGAATGTGGGTATAAAAAGCAGGACACCCAACTGGGCAAGGACACTTTGGGGATTAGGGTGAATGGAAAAAGGGTAGGATTTGCTTCTCTTTTTATTAGCTCATCTCTGACCTTAGGGAGCAGGGTGTTACTTTGCTGTTTACTCCATACAGACTAAACCAGGCTGTGTGCACTGGGTAAATACCTCACTTGCAGTATCTCAGTTAATCTCTAATCAATATAGATCTACAATCAAGATTACCTTCACCATCTTAAACTTGATAACATTAGATTAAGAGAAAGTCAGTTTGTGAGGGAGTTAGAAATATAAGTTATTCAAAGGCATTCCCCTCTGGGGTTTGCTATATCTAACAAGTTTCCTGAAGATTAGTAGCTTTCCTTACCCTCAATCCTAGAATTTATCCTCATCTATTTTCCTGAAATTAATAAATCCCTTCCCTTGTTAAGTTTGTGAGCCAATGTGAAGTTATATTTTAAGCTTTACCAACCAATTTCATACATTACCTAGGCCAGATCTTTATTCAGGCAAGCACTGAGCAAAGCTGTTATCCACAGCCATTTTAAATTCTTTTATTGACTTGTGTAGATTTAAATAATACTGTGGGAACTCCTCTTCAAGATCTCTAGGTCCCCTCAGAAAATGGCTTGTACCCCTTAACATGTATGATCCCTGAGTCAGGTTGGACAACAGTCCTATCTGTCATAGGCAAGATAGTTACAGTAGCAGCCTCAGCCCTTTTTGTCTCTTCTTCAGTGTTTGTATCTACGGCTTTATCTTTGGTATTGCCTTGGCTAGTCCCTTCAATTAATTCCAGCTGTAAAATGGTCTTGGCATCTAGTTCTTTGCCTTCCCTTATTTGCCTATTGATCTCAATGAGTAGCTTCTCTTGCTGTTTCAGTCCTCTCCTGGAGTTCTAGGGGATACTATGGAATTCTTTGAGGCAATTTCACCCCACTTAAGATCATGCATGTTACATGGGTTACACAGAAGCACCAAGTCTTCAGCTTTGAATCACACATGACTGGAAGTGCTAGAGACTTTTTTCAACCCAGAAATGGCCAGGATATTGAAATATCCCATGTGGTAGGCTTGAAAGCAGACATCCTAGGAATTCTTTGTTCATTCCCCTTTCACATCCTTCTTCCCCCTCCCTTTATACTCATATATGTTTACATTGATTCGTCAATAAGAATATATGCTCCTTGAGGTAAAAGATGACTTCCCAGTTGCTTTATATTCCTATCAGAGTGCCTGACACAGAACTGATGCTCAACAAATTCTTGATTAACAGTTAATTTATAGCCAGGAAAGGTCAGACTGCATATTAATAAATAGAACATATTTACTGTACACAGTAATTCCTCACCTATGGAGGGAGTTTCATTCCAGAGACCCCTGTGATAGGTGAAAATCCATGAAGTAGCAATGTTATGTTTATTTTATTATTTATACATATTTTAATGTTTCTTTAACCCTTCCCCACTCTCCTATAAACCTTTTCCACACTCTTATTAACCTACAGTCACTGAATCAATCAGCCCCAGGATACAGAACATCCTCACATTGGTAATCTTGAGCAAGCAGTAGTAGTGCATTTTCATAGTGTACAGTATGGTATTCATCCCAGAAAACTCTGATATATATGATTAATTTATCCAGCTTCACTATACTTTGGGGGTATATATATATATATATATATATATATATATATAGTAAGGGAGGACTGTATTCCAAAGACTGAACAGCCTTTTACATTTAAAGCTATCCATGGTGACGATTTTTGTGATACTTTTAGCCTGCCTCTAGGGTTAAGGCCTACTCCAATTAATGAGTGTACATCAGCTACTTGTTTACTGAGCTACGATTTCTGATACAACCATTGCTTATATACAACATGTACTGCTGGGAACAACAACCCTAATTGTTCCTGCCTAAATATACTTTCAACTAAGTATACTGAATAGCTCCACTTCATCTACACTTTAGTATAGAAATGTAGACTTTCTCTATTGTTTAGGGAAAATGAATTTTTTAAGGGATTATAACCTTTTTGCAAATTATTTTTGCAAATTAAAGACCTAAAATATATTAAAAAATAAATAATGCATTTATTTTTTCTTAAAATCTTCATCATGATGTGATTACTATGCAGAAAAGCTGACAGAGTGCTAATGCAGCTGCCACAGTGAAATATATAATTTAATTCATCATTTAATATTTATTGATAATACATGTAATAAATGGGACAATGTATTTGCCTTTGAGGCATTGACTCTCTCCATGGACACTCAGATTATGCTTACATAGGGCTATTGGTTCAACTATATTAACTGAATTAGGTCAATTTGGTTAATTCATTTAGGCAATTTATGTTTTCACTGAATTTATTCAATAGATGTATTGTTTGAATGTCATGTAGACATAGCCTAGAGGAGTGTTTCTCATATAATACATCATGAAGGCCTAGAAGGGATGTTATAGCAAATTATGATTACTTCATCATCATATTACTTCTCTGCTTAAAAATAACCAGTTTCTGATCTACTGTCTTTAGGATAAAATGCAAAGTTTTTACTTTGGTATATGTTTCTAAACAGTGTAGTTCTTACCTACATGCTAACATATTTCATATTATTCCTTTTCACACAGTCTACATTAGAGCTAAACTAAATTAACTTCTATTTTCAATCTCAATTTGTCATTTTTCCTTCACTATATATTTATATAGACCACAACTCATATATGTAATATAGTCCATACTAATCTCTGCCTCAGAATTCATATGTTCCTTCAAAAATCAACTCAATTACTCCTCCTTTTTTAATAATTACCTGATCCCCAAACATTTGCTAATGTTTACTCAAATTCTTTACATTTACCTGTTTCCCCTTCATCCTGAAAATAAAATGTGAGTTTTTTTTAGGGCAATTAAGCTTCATAATCATTTATTAAGAGCTTCACTTTTTTCCTTTATATCTTGAACATTGAGTAGAATGTCTTGCTTATATGAGAAAAAATAAAGGATTAGTAAAATTAATGTATTTGTTAGAATTGTCATATAATCTCCATCTACTAACAAATAAATATAACTTAAGTTTTATTTTGTAGATAAGCCCTAGGTAGCTTTCTGAAGCATATAACTGTTAATGACTTGTCAAAGGTCAAAGACATAGTAAGTTCCTAAGGTTGAATATGTACCCAAGTCTTCTTAATTTCAGGTACAGCACTCTAACAGTTAAACATTTGTTCATAGCACATATATCACATGGTAGACAATAAACCGAAAAAGTTATTTAAAGATGACATAGATTTACATAGATCATTGTATATGTCTATGTGTCTTAGTAAGTGTGTGTTGTGTGTGTGTGTGTGTGTGTGTGTGTGTGTGTGTGCAGATAAAGAGACAGATAGATGTAGGTGAGAAAGAGAGAGACAAAGACAGAGACAGAGAGTACTTTATTGGATATTTCATACTGTTTGTCTTAGAAAAATATTAAATTCAACATATTCAAACTAAATTCCCTACCTAAAACTTCCTATCTTCCAGTCACCCCTATTACTATCAGAGGCACAATTATCCTTTTAGGTTCTGAGGAGCATGTCACATAGTTGTCAGAGTGTGATGTTTCTAATTTGTAAAAGTTCTCATATGTTATCCTTCTTCTCCATTCTCACTTCTACTTCCTTAATTAAGGCTCTCATTGCCTTCCTCCTAAATTATTCCATTACTCTCCTAGTTTCCTTGCCTCAAGACTTTCAGCACTTCAGCCAATACTTTATCTCCCAGTATTGTAGACAATTCAACAAGACCTAAATTGTAGAGAAGAGACCAACCTGCTATTGTAGAGGGAAATTCTTATTCTGACAGTTTCCAATAGTAAAGAAACCACAGGTCTGCTTCTGTTCCCTAGAAATACATCACAGAATGAATAAATTTGAGTAGAAATTATGGATGAATATAAATATATCCTTAGGCAGTTCCCAATTGCCTCCTTGCCAGCTGTGATTAGTCCTGAGCTTCACATAGTTGTGGTAGCAAAGTACTCCATCTAAGTACTCCTTCCCACCAAGATCCTACCAACAGCCAGTCTCAGTCCAGTAGGTGGGAGAACCGTGGGACCTTCCTTTTTTCTTTTCCTTAAAACCGAGAATTCAACCTTCTAAGTGTATCTTTTCAGTTAAATTATGCAGGAGGGTCCCTCAGGTCTGTCTTATTGGATTTGGTTTTTTTCTCCCCTTTAAAGCTCTTTGTTTTTTATTGGTATGGAAGGGTTTTCACAGAGCAATCAACTTTTGATAATTCTAAACCACCATCTTGACTTTGCCCCCACCCTTAACAGTATTTTATTTAAAATAAAATAACACAGAAGTTGAAGTAAATGACTAAAGATAGCTTTGTTATAATTAAACACCTGGAAGATCAAGTGACCTATTACTTTTCCAGGCAATTTTCTATTTTAAAACATTTCTTTAATTATTTTTCCCCAAAACTACTCAACTTGAGATGCAATTGACCTACATTTTATGTAAGTAGGTAAAGGGACAATTTTTTGTGAAAAAAAGAAAAATAAAGTACTTAGAGTCCTGTACAAATAGGACTAATCTGAGTTGATAATTGCGTCTCTAATTTTAAGAAAAGAAATTGTATCCTATCATAAAAAACATTAAAACAAATGCATAGTTAATGTCTTCAGTGACAAATGAAGCAAACATAAATTATAAATTTAGGTTTGTTTTAAAAAGGTAAAATCTCTTATTTGTAAGCTTGCCAAGATGGGTTTCTATATCCTTTCATTCCCACAGCCATATCAACAGAGCTAAGAGAAGACATACTTATTCCATAGAGATTTGCTTTCCAAAGAGGACCCTTGAGAAAGCAAAATAAATTAACAATTCTTTTTTTTATTTGTGTTTTAATTATCATAAAAACTTTTTTAGATTTAAGACACTGAAGGAGAACAGAGCTCCAATCTCAATAAAAGTATTGAACTCTGAAAATTAGACTCTGATTTATATGCTCTTTTAAAAACATTATTCCTCATTCTATGACCTGAACATTCTCTGTGACTTCATAGAATCTGAATTGGGGGTAGTCTTATCAAGGAAAGACTTATCATATATCACAATGTACTATATTTCACAGATAATTCAAATTTTTCCATTACTAACATTTATATCATGAACATTCCCAAAGTCTTTGGCATAATCCCCTGTGGAAACTTTTATGATATCTGTAAAAATATTGACAGTAAATAGATGTTAATCAGACATATATACTGGACAGAGTGAAATAGTTTTAGAAACAATTGCAGTTCATTGTTTCTCATTTTCTTAGTAGTTGATATAATTTTACCATTTTTGGTTTGTACTTAACTGCCATCACTCTCTTTCCATTTGCAAATTGACTTTTCAGAGAGATAGGAGAAAGTGAAGGCTTGTAAAGATTTTCACCATCTTTGAAACAGTTTTAAGAAAATTGTAACAAGTGAGAAATAATAATAACAGTAATAATAGTAGCAATAACAATGCCAGTAGAATGAAATCTCCTCAAAGACTCTCATTTTTATTAAATATCGCCAGCGTATATCTTGCTTATACTTGGTGTTTAATAAATGTTAGTGACGGATTGCCTAAAACTACATGAATAAACCAACAATGCTAAGCAGCAATATACAAAAGACCTTATTGTTATCTTGCTGATATATACAACAATCTTTTCTTTTATCTTATGGTAAATTACAAAAATGTACTGTTTTATTTTGTTCTGTTTTGCTTAAGGGTTACTTTTTTTCCCAGTGTTTTCACTTATTATCTGTGTCAAAGTAAATTGTTAAAATGACATCATAAATAAGAAAGAAAAAGAAACATTAGCAATATTCCCCAGACCTGAAGAAAATTTGGCAAAAATTATTGGGAAGCACATGGAAGGGTTTATATATGTGTGTTTGTGTGTCTTTTGGTGTGTGTGCATATAAATGCATATGTATGCTTTTATGTGCGTATTTATCCTATACAGAATAAGGCTCAATCTGACTTTCTGGGCATATAGAGGCACACATGATCCCACCAACATGTACTTGGCTTTCTTCTGATTTGGTTGATCTCCCTAAATCGCACATCACTATACCTTGACTTGCTGATCACACATATTTCTAAATGGCTGTGAAGGCCAAGTATACCTGAGCTAATTTCTACATTACCTTACTTTGTTAAGTAAATATCATCTTATTAACTATTACATGATTTACAAGTTCCTCATAGGGTCCTAACATTAAATCTGAACTAACAGGGTACTAATGTCAATCCTACCTCTGACAAGGGAGCACTCAGGGAAAGAATTTCGAGGGTTTTGACTCTAGAAAGTAGCATTCATTCATGGATTTTATCTTCCTACGTGGCACATTGCTTATCTAATGCTGTGCCAAATGTTTCTTTCTTCACATGATCTTTCTCATGTTCTGTTCTCTCTCTACTCACAGAGCCGCCGTCCTAGCACAGATATCCATCACCTCTAGCCTGGCCTGTTTTGGTTGCCCGCTAAATGGTCTCTCTGCCTCATTGCTCCTTATTTCAATCTATCTTCCACTCCCTTGCCCAAGTGATTTTTGTAAAAGGTGCAGGTGTCAGGGCTAAGAAGGTTCTTCGCAGATTGGAACACTGAGCTGAATCTAATAAGCTGGAATTCAATAAGGAAAAATAAAAGCCTTACACTAAGATGCTAACAATCTATTTTCCATCTACAATGGGGGGAGCATGGTTAGACAACAGATTTTCTGGAAAGGTTCTAAAGGATTGGGTAGATTGCAAGCTCAGTATGAGTTAGCAGTAGAAGGAGACGAACAAAAATGCTAAGGCAAAGTGGGCATACGTTGTGTGTCAGGGGAGCAGAGCTTCCAGGAATGGGGAAGTGGCAAGCCTGTTGTATTCTTCTTCCCTCCTCAGACTGTATCACCTTGGGATGCAAACCCTGTGCATGGGAGCTCCCGAAGATGCTATCTACCCCAACTACTGGAGCCCCAGAAAGCAAGGTCAAATGTTTCCACTTCAGAAAAGGATTTATTTTCAATCATGGAGACTGTTTATACTTTGAAAAGGTTTTCCCAATTAAGGAGAAAAGAGTAAAAAACTATTCCATTTTGGCCATGTCCAAATAGAGGTGTGGGCATACACGAATACATGTATGCATACAGATGAACATGCATACATATGTGTATGGAATATGCATATATGTATGTATGTATGAACTCAGAGTGCAGGACCATATGCACATTCATGTGTGTGTTCATTTGAGTATACAAATATGTATAAAAGTGGGAATTGCCAATATGGAAATTTATTTTCATTGGTTGTACATATATATGTGTGTATACATGTATATACACTAAAGCATATGTATGTATATATACAATCATATCTTATAAGAAGCAAGTAGATAATTTAGATAAGAAATCAAAAAAAATAGAATTTGGAATTATATATGAGTTCACTTTGGGGAGTGATGGTTAGAGAAAAAAGCACAAAGTCAATTAGATCTGAGTTCAAATTCTGCCTTGGACTTAACTATGTTGCCTTCAGCAAATTATTACCTCCTGTAACCTTTGTTTCTTCATCTATAAAGTGAGTATAATAATAACACCTCTCAGGATTTTTATGACAATCAAAGTTCTTTTAAACTTCAAACTATAATGCATTTTAAAGACTTTGTAAACATTTGTGCAGTTTATTTTTTCCTTCATTTCGACTTTAATGCTATGTCTACATACGTGAAGTGAAGGTAAGAAATGAAGTAATTACTCTAATGAACAAGAAAAGAAAATTCTTCCTTTTTAACTTAAATATGCAGAAAATCAGATAAAAAAGTCTTAAGGGCTTATTTTCCCCTTAAATCATTTAGCTAATTGCTTCCATTTTCTAATTCACTTTGTCTAAAGTCTTAGTATTTTAAACTAGTTTGCATTCAAATTTTAGCTAAATTAGTATTTCTGTGAATAAATGCATTTTAATCTCCCTATTCCTAATTTATGCTAATAGATAGTCTCACACTGCCTTTCAGGTTTTGCATGAGTTACAAGAAATGCTGCATGCTTAAATGGCAATTGTTTTTAACAAGATTAAACACCTGGTGGGGGAAGATAGATGCTACATTTGGAACTGCTTGATGAATGTTGCTGACTTTTTGAGTTATAGATTTGGAGGTACAAGGGATATTAGAGGCATATAGTCAACCTAATCCACTTTACAGATGAGGAAACTGAGGTCTAGAGTCTTAAGAGACTTGTTCAATGTCAAACAAGTTGCAAATGACAGTCAAACCTTGTTCCTCTAACACCAAATTTGGTGCAATTCCAACTGCATCTCAACAAAAATTTGGGATTTTAATATTTATGAATTAATTATTTCATAGTATTGATGAACCCTGTGAAGTAAGTACTACCTATTTTATTCTATTTTATTGGGAGAATTAAGACTCAGAGAGTTTATGTGATTTAAGCCCACAAGTGGTGAATAATCAAATAATTGAGAAACTGAATGAGTATTCAAAACTAAGGCACTCCTGCTCCCCTCTATATATCTCTACTCTGACAACCAATGATTGCAGAATTGGGAAATCCCATTTATATATTATAATTAGTACTGTACTGGAATGAATTCAAACCAGCTCATAATAGCTAATTATTAAATATTCAAGATGATCATTTTGAGAAATTAACACCAAACTTGACAAATTACAAATTAGGGTTTGGTTTATTGATTTTTTGATAGTCTAGAATAAGAAAATGTTAAGAATGCAGATTAAAATTAATTCTGTATCATGCAGAGCCAAGATGGTGAAGGCAGGAAATCATCTGACGTTTCCTAAATTCTCATCAAAAGAACTTTACTACCTCAAAGCAAATTCTAGAATGGCATAATCACCAAAAGGAAAGAATGATATATTTTTTTTTTTGCTAAAGACAATTTAAAAGGTTGACAGGAAAGTTATATCTCACTGTGATAAGAGTGGAGGTGGAACCTAAGAAAGGGACTAACAAGGCTCCAAGCCCTGCACAAACCAGGATAAAATCTCTAACAAATCAATAAAGATCTTGTAGATGACTGAATCAGCAGCAGTGATTTCTAAAACTTTCAGCCTCCTGATAATAAGAGGTTGAGACAACTGGTCAGAAGGAGATGACAAGAGAGCCTTAGGTGGCAGTCTGTGCAAGACTCCATTGTATCTCCCATATGGAAATCCAAGTCACAGTGCTCCCTAAAAATAGAATTTGACAAATGGAAATTTTCTTAAGGGGTTAGTCTGGCTAACATGACAAAAAAAATGATAAATTTTGGAGGGGATGTGGAAAAATTTGGATATCAACACATTGCTGGTAGAACTGCAAACTAATACAACCATTCAGGTGAACAATCTGAAACCATGCCCAAAAGGCCATCAAACTTTGTCTACTTTTGATGAACACTATGATTATTAATTTTGTATCTCAGTGAGATAATCTACCAATACAAAAACATTTATAGAAGCTTTTTTTGTGGTAGAAAAGGACTGGAAATTTAAGAGATGATCATCAGCTGGTGAATGGCTAAATAAGGTATGGCATATATTTGTTATAGAATACTATTGCACCATAAGAAATGACAAGGGGCTAATTTTGAGGGAAAAAAAACATGGAAAGATTTACATGGAATTAGGAACAGTGAAAAGAACAGACCAAGAGAACATTATGTACAGCAACAGGAATATTGTTTAAAGAATGACTTGTGTATGTCTACCTCTTGAGTAAGAACTGATAAATAGAAATAAGTAAAACATAGTTATATGTATATATAAATCTTTTTGTCAAATGATGCCTTCTCTAAAGGGATAGGGGAGGTGCTGAGAGAGTTAACTAGGCATTTTAATGTAAAAACAAATTAATAAAATTTTAAAAGTAATTGATGGAATATCAACCGACTGGGGAATGCCTGAAGAACTTGTCTTATATGATTGTGATGGCATGCTATTGTGCTTTAAGACATGATAAGTAGGAAATTTTCAGAAAAAAACCTGGAAAGATTTAAATAAACAGATACAACACAAAGTCACCAAAACTAAAAGAGCATTGAACACAAAAAGAGTAATAATATTATGATCAACTGTGAATGACAACAATTTTTAGCAATAAAAAGATTCAAGACAATCAAGTCTTATAATGAAAAGTGTTTACCAGCAGAGAAAGAATTAATGGATTCTCAATTCAAATTGAAGCATATTTTTGCATTTTTGTGTTTTCATCTGTTTTCTTTCACAATATGATTATAATAGAAATACATTTTGCATGACTACACATGCATAACCTATATCAAGTTGCTTTACTTCTTGGGAAGAAGAGGGAGAAAGAAAAAATTTGGAACTCATGATTTAAAAACTGAATATTAAATATTGTTTTACATGTAACTAGAAAAAATTGAAATGAAGGAATTTAAAGTATGCCGTGTAGTTTATTTCTTGGAGACATAACCAATTAATTTTTCCAACTGACCCACAAAAGTCTAATCCTCTTATTTTGTTAAAATACATGTAGCAAAAGATTAAATATATTCCCATATTCATGTGGATGAGAAAAGATTCAACTATGACACTAGGATAGTGAAAGAAATGGGTTCTGTATTCAAAGGATCTGATTTTGAATCTTGGTTCTAGTGCTGACTTCCAAGATGTCATTGGAAAAACAATCGAACATCTCTGGGCCTTTGCTTCCTTGTAGGAAAAAAAAAAGAGGCTTATTCTAGATGACCCTAAAATTGATAAATTTTACTAATCTTGGAATTTCAAATGAACTATTCATTTCTTATCATAATGTAGATATAATTATTGTAGTTTATTTTGCCATTTCCCAGGATTTGAGAGTCAGAAGGGGCCCAGTAATCATCTAATCAAAGATATATCTAAAGTAATCTTCTAAATCTAAACTATACTTCACTTAACTATAACACACTTCACTTCTTCACTTCACTATCATATTCTTCACTTCACTATAACACACTAAAGTGTCACACGGTCTCTGTCTGAAGTCTTTCAAAGAACAGGGACTCGGTTCCGGGTTAAGATGGTGGCAGAGTAAAAAGTAGCTGCCTGACCTCTCCTAACCCACGCATATAGGACTCCTCAAGAAGACATAAAAACAAATCCAGAGGAAAGAAGGGACCCCACAACAGGGCACAGCATTGAAGGTATGTGGAATCAGGGAATTTCCATGCTATAAAGGGGTGAAACAGCTCTCACAAAAACACGAGCGGAGCAACCCCCTCCCCCACCCAACACCACCTACAATGCCATAGCCAGCTCACAAGAGTCAGAGCAAGTTTGGGGAACCAATTAAGTCATTGGCAGCTCACCAGGGCTTGTTCCTGAGAGCAGCAAGACTTAAGACCCCCCCAAAAGGCTAAAGAACTCATGGACTCTGAACTCAGACCCTGAGCCCAGGCACAGGTGAAGAGGCTGACACAGGGGTGGGCTAAGGAGCCTACTAAGGTGTGGACAAAGGGGCTGATTCTGAGTGCAGGAGCGGACCTGGAGTGGGGACCCAGTGCAGAGAGGTGCTTGACTGTGGAAGCAGCTCCCTGAGACTGTTAAAGGAGCTTCAGGCAGAAGAACAAGCAAGGAGACCACCAGGAGGCTTGTCCCAGAACAACTAGACTTGAGATCTAAGGAGTCTAAAGAGCACAGACAGATCCTGGGCACGAGCATAAAGCTGAGAGGGCACTCAGCTTACAATGGCAAGTCAGAATTATCAGGAAAACCAGAAGAGAAAGATGAAGAAGAAAAAACCTTTAACACTTGACAACTTTTACACAGAAAAAAATCCAGACAACAGAGGAAACAGCAGAGGAGAATAAACAATCCAAAATTCCCCAACACAATGAAAACAGGTCACAAGGTCTTGAAGAGTACAAATCTGATATCATGAGAAAGATGGAAGAGATCTGGCAAGAAAATAACAGTTTAAAAGGCAGAATTTCAGAATTGGAAAGTGAGGCAAGTAAATCAAAGACCAGAAATGACGAGATTGAAAAGGAAAACCAAAAGATTGTAGCCGAAAACCAGTCTCTAAAGGCTAGAATTGGGCAATTAGAAAAAGATGCCCCCAAATCAAAAGAATTAATAAGCAAATTGGAGACCAAAATCAAATAGCTGAAAAACAGGTCAGACCAAACTGAAAAGGAAAATCAAAGCCTTATAGCAGAAAACCAGTTTCTAAAGACAAGAATTGGGCAAGTAGAAGCCAATTATCTATCAAGACAGCAAGAGCAAATAAAACAAAGTCAAAAGACTGATAAAATAGAAGGAAACATGAAATATCTCAACGAGAAAGTGACAGATCAAGAAAACAGGTCTAGAAGAGACAATCTGAAAATCAATGGTCTTCCTAAAAAAGCAGAAATTAATAGAAATTTGGAATCCATACTAAAAGAAATTATTTAGCAAAATTGCCCTGAAGTTCTACAACAAGAGGGCAATATAGACATTGAAAGGATCCATAGATCACCCTCTACACTAGACCCAGAAAAGACAACCCCCAGGAATATAATAGCCAAATTCAAGAGCTTCCAAGTAAAAGGAAAAAAATTTACAAGAAGCCAGAAGGAGATAATTCAGATATCAAGGAGCACCAACCAGGATCACACAGGATCTGGCAGCCTCCATGCTAAAAGACCTCAAGGCTTGGAATATGATATTCAGAAAGGCAAGACAACTGGGTTTACAACCAAGGATCACCTACCCATCAAAACTGACTATATTCTTCCAGGGGAAAGTTTGGGCATTCAACAAGATAGAAAATTTCCAAGAATTTGCACAGAAAAGACCAGGACTAAATGGAAAATTCGATATCGAACCACAAAAATCAAGAGAAACATGAAAAGGTAAATAAGAAACAGAAGGGAAAATAAGAAAACTCATATTTTTTAAATTTGCCTCTTAAATGACTTCAATAAGATCTAATTATTGGAACTCCTATGTGGAGAAATGTTATGTATAATTCTCTGTAGTGAACTTTGTTCACCATTATAGCATTTACTATTATAATAATTAGAAGAATTATTCATAGGGAGAGGTTGGAATACTAAATGGTCTAAGATGATATGGGTGGGAGGGAAAGAGGGGGGTGAATAGTGTAGAACACCAAGAGAATCTTGAAGGAATAAGAAAAATAGGATATTCTATTACACACAAAGAGGACTTGGGAAGGGGAAGGGATGAATACTATTAAGGAAGGAGAGGAAGAGAGCATTAAGAGGTAATATTTAAACCTTACTATCAGTGTAATCAACCTGGAGAAGGAAGAGTAGCTATATTATCCATTGTGATGAAAAACTCTATCTAACCCTACAGAGAAAGTCAGAAGGGATAAACCAAAGGGACCAGGAGAGTGGGGAGGTCAAAAAAGGGAGGGGCGAAGAAGGGGGAGGAAATTCATTAGGCCATTAAAAACAAAAAGAGGGGAATAACAAGGGAGGGGTCAGAAAGGGAAGTCAATCAAGAGAGGGGATAAGGGATACCGGCTCAAAGCAAACCACTGGTTTAAAAGAAAATAGTGTAAGAAGAAGGGGTGGGTCTAGAGGAGGATACAAAAATGTAAGTGAATGAACAACTGATAATTATAACTCTGAATGTGAATGGATAAACTTGCTCATAAAATGGAAGCAAATAGCAGAGTGGATTAGAAACCAAAAACCTACCATATGTTGTCTACAAGAAACACATATGAGGCAGGTAGACATACACAAGTTTAAGGTTAAGGGCTTGAGCAAAATCTTTTGGGCATCAAATGAGAAAAAGAAGGCAGGAGTGGCTATTATGATGTCTGACAAAGCCAAAGTAAAAATAGGTATCATTAAAAAAGACAGGGAAGGTCATTACATCCTGATTAAAGGCAGTATAAACAACGAGGAAATAACACTGCTCAATATGTATGCACCAAGTGGCATAGCACCCAAATTCACAAAGAAAAAACTGGCAGAGCTCAAGAAGGAAATAGATAATAAAACCATACTAGTGGGAGATCTAAATATTCCTCTGTCAGATCTAGATAAATCAAACCGAAAAATGAATAAGAAAGAGGTAAGAGAGGTGAATGAAGTCCTAGAAAAATTAGATTTAATTGATATATGGAGAAAAATAAATAGGGACAAAAAGGAATACAGCTTCTTTTCAGCTGCACATGACACATTCACAAAGATTGACCATGTTATAGGGCATTGAATCATTGCAAACAAATGCAAATGGACAGAAATAATAAATGTAACCTCCTCAGGTCATAATGCAATAAAACTAATAATTAGTAAGTGCACCTGGACAGGCAAATCAAAAACCAATTGGAAATTAAACAATATGATGCTCCAAAACCAATTTGTCAAATAAGAAATCATAGAAACAATCAACAATTTCATTGAAGAGAATGACAATGATGAGACATCCCACCAAACCCTGTGGGATGCAGCCAAGGCAGTAATCAGGGGGAAATTTATATCCTTGAGTGCATATATTAACAAATTAAGGAGGGCAGAGATTAATGAATTAGATATGCAACTCAAAAAATTAGAAAGCGAGCAAATTAAAAATCCCCAGATGAAAACTAAATTAGAAATACTAAAAATTAAGGGAGAAATTAATGAAATTTACAGTAAAAGAACTATTGAATTAATAAATAAGACTAGAATCTGGTACTTTGAAAAAACAGATAAAATAGACAAAGTACTGGTCAATCTAATAACAAAAAGGAAAGAAGAAAACCAAATTGACAGTATTAAAGTTGAAAAGGGAGACCTCACCTCTAATGAAGGGGAAATTAAGGCAATCATTAAAAACTATTTTGCCCCATTATATGGCAACAAATGTAACAATTTAGGAGATATGGATGAATATTTACAAAAATATAAATTGCCTAGATTAACAGCAGAAGAAATAGAATACCAAAATAATCCCATATCAGAAAAAGAAATTGAACAAGCCATCAAAGTACTCCCTAAGAAAAAATCAGCAGGACCTGATGGATCCACAATTGAATTCTATCAGACATTCAAAGAACAACTAATCCCAATACTATACAAATTATTTGATATGATAAGCAAAGAAGGAGTCCTACCAAATTCCTTTCATGACACAAATATGGTACTGATTCCAAAGCCAGGGAGACCAAAAACAGAGAAAGGAAACTATAGACCAATCTCCCTAATGAACATAGATGCAAAGAGACTCCAGCAAGTAATTAAGAAGATCTTCCACCATGATCAGGTGGGATTTATACCAGGAATGCAAGGTTGGTTCAACATTAGGAAAACCATCCACATAATTGACCATATCAACAGTCTAAGAAACAAAAATCACATGATTATCTCAATAGATTCTGAAAAAGCCTTTGACAAAATACAGCATCCATTCCTATTGAAATCATTGAAAAGTATAGGAATAGAAGAACCTTTCCTAAAAATAATAAACAGTATATACCTAAAACCATCAACAAACATCATATGCAATGGGGATAAATTGGAAGCCTTCCCAATAAGATCAGGAGTGAAACAAGGATGCCCATTATCACCTCTATTATTTAACATTGTACTAGAAACACTAGCAGTTGCAATTAGAGAAGAAAAAAATTGAAGGTATCAAAGTGGGCAAGGAGGAAACTAAGCTATCACTCTTTGCAGATGATATGATGGTCTACTTAAAAAATCCTAGAGAATCAACTAAGAAGCTGGTAGAAATAATCAACAACTTTAGCAAAGTTGCAGGATACAAAATAAATGCACATAAATCATCAGCATTTCTATACATCTCCAACACACTAGAGCAGCAAGAAGTAGAAAGAGAAACACCATTTAAAATCACCCTAGACAATATAAAATACTTGGGAATCTATCTACCAAAACAAACACAGCAATTATATGAAAACAACTACAAAACACTTTCCAAACAAATAAAACTGGATCTCCACAATTGGAAAGCCATTAATTGTTCATGGGTAGGACAAGGTAACATAATAAAAATGACCATCCTACCCAAATTCATATACTATTTAGCACCATACCTATCAAATTACCAAAAAACTTCTTTACTGAATTAGGAAAAACTATAACAAGTTTCATTTGCAATAACAAAAGATCAAGAATATCAAGGGTAATAATGAAAAAAATGTGAAGGAAGGGGGCCTAGCAGTACGAGATATCAAACTATACTATAAAGCAGCAGTCATCAAAACAATATGGTACTGGCCTAGAGACAGAAGGGAGGATCAATGGAATAGACTTGGGGTTAATGACATCAGCAAGACAGTGTATGATAAACCCAAAGAGCCCAACTTTTGGGTCATGAATCCACTATTTGACAAAAACTGCTGGGAAGTTTGGAAAACAATGTGGGAGAGATTAGGTTTAGATCTACATCTTACACCCTACACCAAGATAAATTCAGAATGGGTGAATAACTTGAATATAAAGAGGGAAACTATAAACAAGTTAAGTGAACACAAAATAGTATACTTGTCAGATCTCTGGGAAAGGAAAGACTTTACAACCAAGCAAGAGTTAGAGAAAAATACAAAATGTAAATTAAATGGTTTTAATTATATTAAGCCAAAAAGCTTTTGTACAAACAAAAACAATGTAGTCAAAATCAGAAGGGAAACAACAAATTGGGAAAAAATATTTATAACAAAAAACTCTGACAGGGGTCTAATTACTCAAATATACAAGGAGTTAAATCAATTGTATAAAAAATCAAGCCATTCCCCAATTGATAAATGGGCAAGTGACATGAATAGGCAATTTTCAGATAAAGAAATCAAAAGTATCAATAAGCACATGAGAAAGTGTTCTAAATCTCTAATAATTAGAGAAATGTAAATCAAAAAAACTCTGAGGTATCACCTCACACCTAGCAGATTGGCTAAAATGAAAGAAGGGGAGAGTAATGAATGTTGGAGGGGATGTGGCAAAATTGGGATATTTATGCATTGCTGGTGGAGTTGTGAACTGATCCAACCATTCTGGCTGGCAATTTGGAACTATGCTCAAAGGGCTATAAAAGAATGCCTTCCCTTTGATCCAGCCATACCATTGTTGGGATTGTACCCCAAAGAGATCTTAGATAAACAGACTTGTACAAAAACATTTATAGCTGCGCTCTTTGTGGTGGCAAAAAACTGGAAAATGAGGGCATGCCCTTCAATTGTGGACTCGCTGAACAAATTGTGGTATATGCTGGTGATGGAATACTATTGTGCTAAAAGGAATAATAAACTGGAGGAATTCCATGTGTATTGGAAAGACCTCCAGGAATTAATGCAGAGTGAAAGGAGCAGAGCCAGAAGAACATTGTACACAGAGTCTGATATACTGTGATAAAATAGAATGTAATGGACCTCTGTACTAGCAGCAGGATAGCTTTGAGGTATTTATGGTAAAGAACGCTACCCACATTCAGAGGAAGAACTGCAGGAGAGGAAACACAGAAGAAAACCAACTGCTTGAATACATGGGTTGATGAGGACATGATTGGGGATCGAAACTACCACAACCAATGCAACTAACAACAGTTCGGAAATAGGTCTTGATTAATGACAGATGTTAAAACCGTGGAAATGCAATTCCACCAGGTGAGGGGGGGAGGTCGGGGAGTGAAGGGGAAAGTAAGAGTATAAATCATGTAACTATGTTAAATTTTCTAAAATATAAATATTAATAAATGATAAAAAACAAAGAACAGGGACTCATGATTTTTCAAATCAGCCATTTCTATTTTTGAACACCAATGATTAAGGTGTTTTTCTTGACTTCAAACTAAATTTACCTCTTTGTAACTTCTAAGAAGTACTCCTGATCATGCCCTATAGTTTGACTCTAAAAGATCATGAATTTCAATAATAGTAACAATCTACAGTTACATGTTATAAAACAGATTTTAAATTACTTTTTTTAAAGCCTTATTAATTATTTTCCCATGGCTGATACATACCTGCTACAATGGGTGATTCAAAATCTGAGGATTTGGATTTTTAAAAAAAATTCCTTTAATAAGATATATATCTGACACACTTACAGGGGAAAACCTATCCTTGACTTGGTCAAATGCAGAACACAGAAAAATAAAAGGCTGAATACTTCACTGCCAATATCCTAAAATTATTCTTTTTTAATCCTTTTTCTCAAAACAGCCTACAACTAGATCCCAGGTAAATCCACCTGGAGCAAATTTACTTCATATTGCCTCTGCTCTACTCCATCTTTATATCATAGGTAATAAAAATATCATTTTACCTAGACTAGACTATGGTTGAGGAAATTAAGGTTCAAGGAGTTTAAATTACTTCCCCAAAATCACACAAGTAAGAAATTACATAACCAATCAAAAAACCCAGTTCTTCTGACTGAAAGTCTAGTACTCATTTAAATAGATCACATTCCTTCTACAGTGGTACTTTCAATTATATGAAGGCAATGTATTTCAATGAATAGAGGACTTGAATAAGAAGATTGGACTTAAAATCAGTTTTCCCACCTATTTGATATTGATAGTCATTTAACTTCCATAAGGTTAAATTTCTCTTCCTTTAAAATACCATGCTAGATGATTCAAAATCCAGAATTAAAGTCACTGTAAGAAATATCAACAGTCTCAGATGAGCAGATGATACCACTCTTAAATGCAATAAAGTGAAGAAAAATTAAGAAATCTCTTGATGAGGGTTAAAGTGGTCCTAAACATTGTCATGAATTGTGACATCATAAAAACTAAGATTTTTTAAAAAATTATCTTCTGCCTTAGAAAGGATAATGAATATTGCTTTCAAAGCAGAAGAGTGGTAATGGTGAGACCATTGGGGTTAAGTGACAACCAGAGTCAAACAGCTAGGAATTATATAAGGTCAAATTTGAAATCATAACCTCTTATTTCCAATATCCTCAGAACCATCTAGCTGCCCGCAAAGCTAAGATATTAGCAACTGTTTCTATCCCTTCCAAGCAACCAGAAGAAGGAAAAAATGGAAGCTGTGTCAGATTTTATGTTCTTAGGATCAGAGATCACTGGATATATCAATTATAGCCATGATTAAACTGTGTTTGCTTCTTGGAAAGAAAGCTATGAAAAATCTAGATAATATTCTTAAATTGCCAGCAAAAGTATATATAGTCAAAGATATGTTGTTGTTTTGTTTTTCCAGTAGCAATGCATGACTTTAAGAGTTAGGAAAGCTTCGTGCCATAGAACTGATGCTTTCAAATTATGATGCTAGAAAGACTTGTGACAGACTGCTGAACAACAAGAAGATCAAATCAGTCATTACTTACATAAATTAATTTAGACTATTCACTGGAAGGTCAAATGCTGGAGCTGAAACATAAATACTTTGACCAAATAATGATAAGGCAGCACTCATTGGAAAAAAACATAATTCAGAGAAAGATTAAAGGCAAAAGGAGAAGGTGACAACAGAGGTTGAGATGAATAGATAGGGTCAGGGAAACACTGAACATGTATTTTAACAGAATTTGAGGAATAGTAGAAGAGAGAAGAATAAGGCTTGCTGTGGTCAATGGTGTCAAGGAAAATTATACATGCCTGAACAACTGAACAACAATAAGAAAATGAGAGGTTTGGATGAAATTAACATTGGATTCTCTTCAAACTCTAGAGTCATTACCTGATTTTTAAACCCAGTTCTTTGATACCTATAATCAACAAGTCAGAAATAATTTATTAAGCATGTATTATGTACCCCAAACTGAGATATGTATTGGGGATACAAAGGATGAAGCAATCCTTAATTTCAAGATGCTACAATTACTTTTGGAGAGATTAAATCTACATATATGAGTATATATGAAATTAAGATGAAACTGTCAGTGATGTTGGGTTAGATGAAGGTTAGGAAATATTTCATGTAGAAAGGAATATTTAAGCTATGTTTTAAATATATACCTGATTTATATTTTTCCTGTCAAGTCTAACTCATTCTTTCTATGTTGGGGGTTTCAACTTATATATTAATATCCTCTAAAATATAATTTTCCCATCAAATCCCATGCCCTTCATCATCATTGCAACTCAGAAACATGCAAGGAAGCTTTAGTTCATAATCCACAAACCAAAGTTCTACTTTTGAGATCCATAATTATGAAACTCTTCCATCTGACCATAACCTACTCTTTCTCCATTTCTACCATACCTTATCTATCCTAAGCCTCCCTCAACATCATATCAACTTCAAGCACCACAGCCCTTGACTGTTTTTAAAGCCATTAGTCTTCCTCTAATTTTTCCCTCTTCAAAATTGTGTGTATTCTGGGGAAATGGTAGAATAGTACTAAAGACTGACTCAATCTCCAGATTCTCTCAAAAATTTTTTGTACAATTGATTTAGTTCCTTATAAATTTGGGTAATTAGATCTTTGTCAGTATAAGAATTAAGAGAGCCTCTGCCAAAAATGTAATAATAATAAGAGCGAAGAAGCACTGTTATGATAGAGGGGAGACGAAGTCTATGCGGTGTAAGACTCTATTCTAGCTCTCCCCTCCCACTGAATATGCACTGCTGAGATTTCAAGGGGGTGTCACCCCAAAAGTGGGTGACCTGGATGCTTGTGCTGCTCCACAGGAGTTGGGGGCAAGACTTCTCTATAAAATGAGGCATGGGGGACCCCAATCAGATTCTGAATGAGGGCAGGGTTCACACAAGGCTCCCCCGAGGTCAGTCAACTTCACAGAGGGTGGTCTGGATCCAAGATGGCAGGTAGGCCAAACTGTGATTCCCTTCTCCCTCATTGTCTCTCAGGCACTCTGGAACACTATCTGACTAATGAATGGTTTTTATTATTCACAATTTAGGGATTAGGAAAAAGGGTGAAGGGCAGAGGGATTTGGGGGTGCCCTCTTCTCTATTCCTATGGAGTCCATCACTTAAGTGGGAAATTTAATGGCTCCCATTCCTAAGTGTCTCCCATCTTGTCCCTTCTCCTTCTGTTTCTATTTCTTTCCTTTCCTATAATTGCAAGTTAGACTGGAAAGTGTTTCTCAGCAAGGTTGTGTAATGGGGGAAGAAGCCTAAGAGATGGCTCCCAAAATGGAATCCAAACACTTATTTAACTCTATGAATGAAGTCTTTCTGGGTGAGAAGTGATGGGATGCCTTTGACCAGGGAATCAAGGTTTCAATGTCCAAAGAAAGATCCTCAGGAAGCCCTCAGCTCTGGATTCAAGATGAGATGTTCTCCTCCTCCCTCTCTCAGTCCTCTGCTGGAAGTCCTCCTTCTCTCCTCCTTCCTCTGGAGAATTTACCCAGAAGCCCTCTGGTTTTAACTGTCACCAACTGTCAGCCACTCCTTCTTTGGCTCCTTTTGTTCCATCACCCTTGCACAAGTTCCATCCTTACATCAGACATTTTTGTTATAAAGATGTTTTTCCCAATTTGTTGCTTCCCTTGTAATTTTGGTTATATTGATTTTGTTTGTACAAAATCTTTTGAATTTAGTGTAATCAAAATTATTCATTTTACATTTTGAAATATTCTCCATCTCTTTCTTGGTCTTAAAATCTTTCCTTTCCCATAGATCTGACAGGTAAACTATTCTATGTTCACCTAATTTACTTAGAGATTCCATTTTATAATAAATTCATTCACCCATTCTGAATTTATCTTGGTGTAGGTTTTGAGATGTTGATCTAAACCTAATCTCTCCCATACTGTTTTCCAATTTTCCGAGGATTTTTTTGTCAAACAGTGGGTTTTTGTCCCAAAAGCTGGGATCTTTGGGTTTATCATATACTATCTTACTGAGGTCATTTACCCCAAGTCTATTTCATTGATCTTCCCTTCTGTCTCTTAGGCAGCAGCATATTGCTTTGATGACCACTGCTTTATATTACAGTTTAAGATCTGCTACTGTTAGGCCCCTATCCTTCACATTTTTTTCATTATTTCCATTGATATTCTTGATCTTTTGTTCTTGCAAATGAATTTTGTTATAGTTTTTTTCTAATTCAGTAAAAAAAGTTTCTTGGTAATTTGATTGAATAAGTAAATTAATTTAGGTAGAATTTTCATTTTCATTATGTTAGCTCTTCTTACCCATGAGCAATTAACGTTTTTCCAAATATTTAGATCTAGTTTTAAATATGTGGAAAGTTTTTTGTAGTTGTATTCATATAGTTCCTGTATTTATATTGGCAAATAGATATTATCTAGGGAGATTTTAAATGGAATTTCTCCAACTATTGCTCCTGAGGTGTGTTGGAAATACATAGAAATGCTAATGATGTAAGTGGCTTTATTTTGTATCCTGCAACTTGTTAAAGTTGTTGATTATTTCCATTAGCTTTTTATTTGATTCTTTAAGATTCTTTAAATAACTTCTGAGTTAAGATGGCCTCAGTGAAGAGGCAGGGCTCTTCCTCTCCTTACCACCAGCTGATATAGAGTACCTTAGCAGGAAACAAACCAAGATTATATGAGGTAAGGGGCTCCACAATAGAGTACAACATTGAAAGTAGGTGGGATTTGGGCATTTCCACACTCTAAGGTAGTGAAATTGCTCCCACCAAAATGCTAATCAACCCTCCACCACTCCACCTATGGTGCCAGAGTCAGAGCCAGCATGCCAGAATCAGAAGGATCACAGGGAGATCTCTAGGTTCTCAGGAGCTGGCTAAGAACAACAAGGATCTACCCTAGGAGGCTGAAGAACATGGACCTTGGACTCAGGGGTAGAACAGAGAGGGCTGGCACACTGTAGAAGGCATGAAGACTTGAAAAATAGCTTCAAGGAAAAACCACTCTGTAGCTTGATACACAGAGAGCCTGCCCTCCTCACTCAGACTTCTCACTGGGAAGGTAAGGGAAAAATACCATAGCAATGGCCAGCAACACCAGTGAAATACTATCTTCAACAACCAAAAAGAACAAGAGAAAGGCATTGGCTCTTCTAAATACTTTTGCAAGAAGCCATATTGGGCCAGGATAGTTTCCAGTTACTGAGATTGAAATGCAGAATGCAGGGGTGGCATGAGCTGGCATGGTATCAAAAAGTCTGCTGACAGCACCCTATAAATTGAGGTTGATCCATATTTTCATTGAGACAATCTAGAGAAGGGTGGGAGGAAAGGCATTTCAAAATTGTCTCTTAGCTAAGGTTAACTTATACCTCATAGGATTAGTTACCTAGGCTCATTGCTCATCCAGTGCTATCAGCATCCAGTCCTATACATCATCAGTAATATAGAATTTTCTAAACATCAACAAGACGATAAATATTGAAGATCAACTCTGCTAAACCAAGCCAACTTAAATTGAGTTAAAACCTCAAGCAACTCAAGTCAGGCCATTAGGCCTGACTAAGGCAATTAGCCTGGCTAAACCTGCCTCACCTGGAAACTCCTGAAGATTTATTATAAGCTTAGTTAGTTAAACAGGTTTTAGGATTCATTCCCAATCCCCCTTTCCTCTTTGTTTCAATCCATCCTTTCCCTAGCCTTGTTTATCTTCATGAAATAATTTAAAAAGAGAGGAACCTGTTCTGACATGATCTGTGCTGAAGATTCTAAGGGGAAAGGTGTCAGTTAAAACTTCTTTTTCCCATCAAGCTCATTCAATTGATTACTGATCTTCTATCATTAAAATCAACATCACAACCAACAGATCATAATCAGTTATAACATCTTTATTACTTTGAGTTTACTAATTCTCATTTCATCTAAAGAAATAAGTTCACTTAGCACTGACTGACAGTTGGGGAAGAATCTTTTACTTTCTCATTGGTCAGTCGTAAAAGAGAAATCAACTGGCTTAACACAGACCACACCCAGCTTCAGAGTCACTTAATCTTACTTAAAGATCATCATTCAGCTGTATTAAACTATCTACATAAGTGGTCTCATACCCTGCTTTACACCTTGTATAATTTTTATGGAAAAATACTCAAGACAAAAAACTAGTAAACACATCCAAACTTTATTAAAAAAATGGAAATTAGTCACAAGCTCTTGAGGAACTTAAATTTCAGATAATGAACCAAAAGAGAAAGATAAAAGTATCTTAGGAAGAAAAGTGGGAAATAGCTCAAAAAGAAAATAACAATTTAAAAGACAGAAACTCCAACTTGGAAAAAGTAGCCCAGAAATCAAATGAAATTATAAGCAAATTGGAGACCAGAATTAAACAATTGGAAGCCATGAAAAGCAGGATAGGCCAAACTGAAAAGGAAAATCAAAAGATCATAGATGAAAACCAGTCTTTAAATTGGGCAAGTAGAAGCTAATGATATCACAAGACAACAAGAATTAAAAAAGCAAAGTCAAAAGAATAATACAATAGAGGGAAACATGAAATATCCCACTGTGAAAACCAGTCTAGAAGAGAGATTTGAGAATTATCTGAAAACACAGAAATAAAAAGAATCTTTGACATCATACTATAAGAAATTATCCAAGAAAACTACCCTGATATTCTTCAACAAGAGAGCAAAATAGACATTAAAATAATTCTTAGATCACCCTCTACATTAAATCCTCAAAAGACAACCCCAGGGAAAGTAATTGCCAAATTCAAGAGCTTCCAAGCTAAGGAGAAAATATTACAAGAAGGAAGAAAGAGACAATTCAGATATCAAGAAGCACCAATCAGGATTACACGAGAAGTGGCAGCCTCCACACTAAAGGATTGTAAGGTTTTGGAATATGATATTCAGAAAGGGAGGAGAATTGGATCTACAACCAAGGATCACCTAACTATCAAAATTGACAATATGCTTCCAGGGGAAAGTATGGACATTCTACAAAACAGAAGATTTGCAAGTATTTCTAAAGAAAAGACCAGAACTAAACAAAAAGTTTAATATCCAAACAAAAATTGAGAGAAACATGAAAAAGGTAAATGAAAAAGAGAGGGGAAAAATATTATTTTTAATTTTTTTTCTTTAAGGGCTTCAATAAGGTCAAATAATTTATATTCCTATATGGGAAAATGTTACTTGTAACTCTCAAAAATTGTATTGATTATTGAAGTAGTTAGAAGAATTATTGATAGATAGAGGTTGGGGTAATAAATGGTCTAAGATAATATGCAAAATAAGAAAATAGAGGGAATAGAAGATTGCACCAAGGGAAATTTGAAGGAATTATAAAAATAAGATAATTTATACCACACAAAGAGGCACATGTGAAAGGAAAGGTAAGAATACTATTATAAGAAGGAGAAAAAGAGAGTTCTAATAGGTAATACTTAAACCTTATTCTCAGGGGAAACAGTTCTGAGAGGGAAGACCATCTAGATCCATTGGGGTATTGAATTGTATCTTACCCTATAGGGAATGTGAGAAAGGAAAAAACAATGGAGGAGTGGGGCAGGGAGTATCTAAAAGTAGGGAAACAGAAGGGGAAGGAATTTAATAGACCATAAAAAATAATAAGAGAGGAAGAAAAATGTAGAGGGTGGAAAGTAAAGTAAAATAAGGGTGGAGATTATGGGAACTGATTAAAAGCAAACCACTAGTCTAAAAGGAAATAGAGAAAGAAGAAAGGGCAGAATTAGGAGAGGAAATCAAAATTTTGGGGAATACTCAGGTGGTAAATCATTACTCTGAATATGAATAGGAGGAGCTCAGACATAAAAAAGGAGCAAATAGTAGAGTGCATTAGAAACCAAAATCCTACCATAGTGGTCTAAAGAAACACACATAAGGCAGGTAGACACACACACAGGGTAAAGGTAAAATGCTGGAGCAAAATATATTGGGCATCAACAGAGAAAAATAAAGAGAGTCTCAATCATGGTATCTGACAAAGCCAAAGTAAAAATAGATCTAGTTCAGCGATGGCCAAACTTTTTAAAGAGGGGGCCAAAGAAAAGGAAATACTCATCTGTCAGTCTGTTTCCAAGGCAACTCTTTCTAAGTTTCATTGTATTATATCCTACTGATTGTATTCATCAGATTAGGAATAATGTCACTTGACCAGATAGAACATTTCAGAGGGTCGCATCTGGCCCACAGGCCATAGTTTGCCCATCACTGATGTATTTAAAAGAGATAGAGAAGGTAATTACATCCTAATAAAAGACAGTATAAACAATAAGGAAATAACAGTACTCAACATGTATGCACCAAATGGTATAGCATCCAAATTTCTAAAGGAGAAAGTAGAGGAGCTCAAAGTGGAAATAGATAGTAAAACTATACTAGTAGATACCTGAACCTCCCTCTATCAGATCTAGATAAATCAAACCAAAAAAATAATAAGAAAGAGGTAAGAGATATAAATAAAATCTTAGAAAAATTAGAGTTAATAGATATGTGAAAGAAAAATAAATAGGGACAAAAAGGAATACACCTTTTTTTCAGCAGCATATGGTACATTCACAAATATTGACCATGTACTAGGGCATAAAAACATGGTAAACAAGTGCAAAAGAGCAGAAATAATAAATACAAACATTTTAGATCATAATATGATAAAAATAATCATTAGTAAGGGTACATGGAGAGGCAAATCAAAAAATATTGGAAATTAAATGTTATGATTCTCGAAAATTGGTTAAAGAACAAATTATAGAAACAATTGGTAATTTCATTGACGATAATGACAATGATGAGACATCCTATCAAAATCTATTGGATACAGCCAAAGCAGTACTCAGGGGGAAATTTATATCCTTGAGTGGATATTATAACAAATTAGGGAGGGCAGAGGTCAATGCATGCAAATTAAAAAAAAATTGGAAATTTAACAAATTAAAACCCTCCATATGAAAACTAAATTAGGGATCCTAATAATTAAAGGAGAAATTAATAAAATTAAAAGTGAAAGAGTTATTGAATTAATGAATAAAACTAGAAGCTGGTACTTTGAAAAAACAAATAAAGGAGACAAAGTACTGGTTAATCTAATAAAATAAGGAAAGAAGAAAACCAAAATAACAGTATCTAACATGATAAGGAAGACCTCACTTCCAAAGAAGAAGAAATTAAGACACTCATTAAAAATTATTTTGCCAATTATATGGCAATCTATGATATGGATGAATATTTACAAAAATATAAATTATCTAGATTAACAGAAGAAGAAATATAATACTTAAATAATCCTATATCAGAAAAAGAAATTGAACAAGCCATCAAAGAACTCCATAACTAAATAGCTGCAGAACCAGATGGATTCACAAGTGAATTCTATCAAACATTGAAAGAACAACTAATCACAATACTAATCAAACTATTTGACATAATAAGCAAAGAAGAAGTTCTACTAAATTCTTTTTATAACACAAACATGGTATTGATTTCAATGCCAGACAGATCAAAAACAGAGAAAAAAAACTACTGACCAATGCCATTAATGAACAGAGATGCAAAAATCTTAAATACTAGAAAAAAGACTCCAGCAAGTGATCACGAGAGTTATTTCATTATGATCATGTGGGATTCATACCATGAATGCAAGGATGGTTCAATATTAGGAAAACCATCCATATAATTGAACATATTAGCAAATAAACCAACAAAAATGACATGATTATCTTAATAGATGCAGAGAAACCTTTGACAAAATACAATATTCATTCCTATTGAAAACAATAAAAAGTATAGGAATAAATTGGCCTTTCCTATACAGTATATATTTGAAATCATCAGGAAGCATCATCTGCAATGGAAATAAATTGGAAACCTTCCCAATAAGATCAGGAGTGAAACAAGGATGCCCATTATCACTTCTATCATTTAACATGATACTAGAAACCCTAGCAGTAGCAATTAGAGAAGAAAAAGAAATTGAAGGTATTAAAATAGACAATGAGGAGATCAACTTATCACTCTTTGCAGATAATATGATGGTCTACTTAAAGAATCCTAGAGAACCAAATAAGTAGCTTGTGGAAATATTCAACAATTTTAGCAAAGTTGCAGGACACAAAATAAACCCACATAAATCATCAGCATTTTTATATATTACCAACATATTTCAGCAGCAAGAGTTAGAAAAAGAAGTTCCATTTAAAATCACCCTAGATAATATAAAATACTTAGGAATCTACTTGCCAAGACAGACACAGAAATTATATGAACACAATTACAAAACGCTTTCTACACATTTAAAACTAGATCTAAACAATTGGAAAAACTTTAACTGCTCAAGGGTAGGATGAGCTAACAAAATAAAAATGACAATACTACCCAAATTAATTTGCTTATTCAAACCTTTCAAACTACCAAGAAACTTTTTTCACTAAAATAGAAAAAAACTATAAAAAGTTCATTTCAAAAAATAAAAGATCGGAGTTCCGGGTTAAGATGGCGGCAGAGTGAGAAGCAGCTCTTAACCTCTCCTGGCCAAAACACACAAAACTCCTCAAGGGGACATAAAAACAAGTCCAGACGAAGGGAGGAAGCCCCACAACAGGGCACAGCGTGGAAGATACGTGGAATCGAGGCATTTCCAGGCTATAAAAGGGTGAAACAGCCCTCACGAAATCGCGGGCTGAGCAACCACCCCACCCCCCAGCCCCTCCACACCCATCTATAGCTCCGAAGCCAGCTAAAAAGAAATAGAGCAAGTTTGGGGCACCCATCGAGTCATTGGCAGCTCCAGGGCATGTTCCTGAGAGCAGCAAGACTGAGGACCCCATTAAGCCAAAAAACGCAGGCAAAATCTGAGCGCGGGAGCAGGACGCAGGGCGCAGAGCGCAGGCTGAGCAGAACGCAGGCACTGAGGAGGCGTGGGTGGAGGCAGACACAGCCAGGAACTAAAGCCTAAGTGGGGAACCAGTGTGGACGGATATAAGACTGTGGAAGCAGCGCCCTGAGACTTGTAAAGAAACCTCTGGCAGAGGATCAAGCAAGGGGGCCCACCAGGGGCTTGTCCTTGGAAAAAAACAGAACTCAGACCTCAGGAGCCAATAGATCGCGGACAGACACTGAGTGCGAGGATAAATCTGAGAAGCTGCTGGGCTAATGATGGCTACTCAGTCTCAGGAAGTTCAGAAGAGAAAGAATAACAACAAGAAAAAGAAGTCTTTAACACTCGACAGCTTTTACACAGAGAAAATCCAGACAAACAAGCAAACAGAGGAGGAGAACAAACAAGCATCTGGACCCTTCTCAAATAAGGAAAACTCCTCACAAGCTATGGAAGAGTTCAAAACTGAGATTTTGAGGAAAATGGAAGAGATATGGCAAGAAAATAACTGTTTAAAAGGTAGAATCTTGCAATTGAACACCAGAGATGACCAGATTGAAAAGGAATAACAAAAGATTATGGCAGAAAACCAGAAGATTATGGCCGAAAACCAGAAGATTATAGCCGAAAATCAATCCCTAAAGGCTAGAATTGAGCAAGTAGAAGCTAATGATCTCTCAAGACAACAGGAACAAATAAAACAAAGTCAAAAGACTGAAAAAATAGAAGGAAACATGAAATATCTCAATGAGAGAGTGACAGACCAAGAAAACCGGTCTAGAAGAGACAATTTGAGAATAATTGGTCTTCCAGAAAAACCAGAAATTAATAGAAACCTGGACTCTGTACTAAAAGAAATTATTCAGCAAAATTGCCCTGAAGTCCTACAACAAGAGGGCAATATAGACATAGAAAGGATTCATAGAACACCCACTACATTCAATCCAGAGAAAAAAAAACGGGTAGAAATATTATTGCCAAATTCAAAAGCTTTCAAGCAAAAGAAAAAATCTTACAAGAAGCCAGAAAGAGACAATTCAAATATCAAGGAGCTCCAATCAGGATCACACAGGATCTGGCAGCCTCCACGCTAAAAGACCGTAAGGCTTGGAATACGATATTCAGAAAGGCAAGAGAGCTGGGCCTGCAACCACAGATCAACTACCCATCAAAATTGACTATATATTTCCAGGGGAAAGTATGGGCATTCAACAAAATTGAAGAATTCCAGGTATTTGCACAGAAAAGACCAGGGCTAAATGGAAAGTTTGATATCGGACCACAAAAACCGAGAGAAACCTGAAAAGGTAAATAAGATACAGAGGGGAAAGAAAGCTGATAATTTTTAAATTTGCCTTTTTAAGGGCCTCAGTGAGATCTAATTATATGTATTCCTATGTAGAGAAATGTTATGTATAATTCTCTGTAGTGAACTCTATTCACCATTATAATATTCACTATTATAGTAATCAGAAGAATAATTCACAGGGTGAGGGTGGAACACTAAATAATCTAAGATGGCGTGGGGGAGGGGAAAGATGGGGTAAATAGCAGGGGACACCAAGAGAAACTTGAGTGAATAAGAAAATAGAATATTCTATTACACACAAAGAGGGCATGGGAGGACAAATACTATTATAAGAAGGAGAGGAAGAGAGCATTAAGAGGTAATAATCAAACCTTACTCTTAGTGTAATCAACCCGGAGAGGAGAGAGTAGCTATACGATAGGAAATAAAATTGGGAAATAAAACTCTTATCTAACCCTTCTGAGAAAGTTAGAAGGGATAAACCAAGGGGAACAGGGGAGGGGGGAGGTCAAAAAAAAGGGAGGGGAGAAGGGGGAGGGAATTCATAAGGCCTT